>NW_010168403.1:0-23819 GCF_000695765.1 Mesitornis unicolor
TTGGCCATATTCAACCTCATCCCATTGGTCTTGCCGCACAAGTTGGATTTTTCCAAAAATCCTCCGTTGGCATCCAACTGTGCTCCCACCTGCAATTCCCATCAACTTCAACAACACAGATCCCATTTCCTGTGTTTTTGTTTCTTTAGTTCAAAAGAGCAATAATTAGGAAAGCTTCGTTTTGGCTACAAAGCCAAACTACGGTACCAACCCGTGCCATTGCTCCTGGCAAGGAACAGCGGGTGAATGCAGGTGGAGATTTGGGCAGAAGCGGATGGTAACGCTTGGGGAAGAGGGCGGCTGGCATGTTTGGGTTTGTTCCCCACATCTGAGCAGGGCTGTAGCCTAGGGCTCGCATTCTGATCTTGCTTGTACTGGTGGAGTTCAGATGCAGCAATGCTGATTCATTGGCCTCTGGGGTTTAAAAGGTGCTTGCAGTTCCTTAATCAAAGGCTGCGGCTAAGAAGGGTTGTGCAGGAGCTGGAAATGCCAAGCAGTGCAGGGAAATGCGCATCTACGAGGAAGGGCGAAGCCCTAACAACCTTCCTCTGTTCTTGTTTAGCGATTTCTTATCAGCGTATCTGGAAGCACACTCTAAAGGTGGGTAAATAACCATCTGCCTCTGTGGATCAGCAGCCCGGGGCACAGACGGTGACACGATTTGCCTGAGGCCAGCTCCGTGGCAGAGGCAGATGATGGAGACTCTGCCTCTCCGTACCTTTTCTCTCCATTTCAGACTCTGACCCATTTTGCGACCTCAGGAACGCAACATCCTCCAAGTCTGTTGAAAGTAAATCTGTTTTTATTCTAATATTATTGGCAGGAGTTACATCAAGGTGTTACGTAGGTCTGCTGTTACTCCAAGGATCAAATACTTGGCTGGATGTTACTGTTCGTTATTTTACAGCATCGTAAATACAAAAACTTTACAAATCAGAGAAGGCCTAAGCATTACAACGTACAGTGAGCACTCAGGACACAGGATTTGCTGCAGCGAAGGCATGGTGTCTGCAGTAGTGCCCGAGCACTCAGCTCCAAGACCAATCAGACCCTGGAAACTTCACATTTTTGGCAAATATGCCAGAAATGAAGAGAAAATGATAAGATAAGATAAGAAAAGAAAAACCTTTGCTGCAGGGTTACATCCTCTCCTTGCGTAGCCATCTGCTGTTTGTAACATGGACCGAGCGCTGAACTGCTGCCACAAGAAGCCACACGCTGCCTAACAGAGACAGAAAGCAAGCTGGGACAACAGTTTGGGCTTCAGAAGCCAAGGAAACACCCATGGAGCCATCAGTTTAACTTGGTTTTCTGGAGGAAGAGGCTTGTGAGGAGAGATTTGCAATAGCAGGGAATGCTGCCAATGAGTATTTTGGGTGGGATTTATTCCCCACCTAACTTTTAACAGCTCAAAAGTTCTCTTTCTTAACCTAAATTAGTAAGTGTGAATAACACGCAATGAATGAATCCTAAGATATATGAGATAATTGCCATCTGCAAGTTCTGATTTCAGCCGATCTCAAGAGGTGACCAGCGTAGACTTCACTTGCTCTTAAGCCATGGTGTTGTCTGAGATGAATTCCCCATTCTAAGCATCCAGAGCAACTAGAAATGTGTGCCTGGTGCCTTATCTTGACAAGGATTAATATCTCTCATGCCAAAAACCTTGAAACCCTCAAGGGACACAGTGCAGAATAATCTGCTCACAGAGCAGAAGTCTTCTCGAAGACTTCTAATTAATGAATTATTAGAAGTCTTCTAATTCTTGTTGATCAGTAGCTGGCATGTTCTCTGAAACTTGATTTCTAGCCTAGAAATGGTGAGAATTGAGGGCCATACTGTGACTCTCCTTGACATGTGGAAAGGTTTTGTTTTAGCCCAGCTCTCTCACTCTGGGATATGAAAAGGCGACGGGTTACAGTCGCTGTGCATTCAGTCCCCTTATCCTTAAAAACTGCTATTTGTTCCATTTACAGGCTATTTCCTTAATTGTGGAAAAGACAAAGAAGAGCACATAATTTATAGTCTCTTAAATAATTAGACTTGTGCCAGCTCCCCACACAAAGCCGGCTGCGATGCTCTAATCCAGAGTGAGGGATCTGATTTCCTTCTCACTATCACCTTCTCACTAACATGACTGAAAAGATGGGAGCTGCCTTGTTTAACATGAGAAAGAAATTCTGTCTGCGATACAACCCTACCTGGGTTTTTCTTGAAGTGTTTTCCCCGAGCCTCCTTTCTTCCACATATTAAAGGCATTTTTACCCTTGAAAGCTGTGGGAGAGCATCACAGAGCAGCTGAGGCCATGGGCTATGCTCCACGATGTCCAGCAGCTCTAGCAAGGATCTATGCAGGTGTCTCCATGGTCAAAAAGCCTGGGTGAAGTCTGCAGAGACGACGTTCCCAGAAGAAAAAGAGAATATAGCACCAGCTTGAGAGCAGCAGCGACAGGAAACCAGGCTGAGAAGAACAACAGGAAAACGGTCTTGGACTGTGCTCTGGTTTGGAAACTGAAGATCCCACCTGGAGATCCCAAAGGCAGGCAGGAGTCATTGCACCAAGTCCGGTACTTCCAAAAATAAAGTATAAAGCCATTGCTCCGGTACCTTTCTATCAAAACTGGCTGCAAGGCAGTTAAGATTTCTTCTGGACAGCCTAAATGAGAATAAATGCAGGACCTCCATGCCCATTTCTGTGCATTTTGTGGTGAGGTCAATGAATGAAGTCTTTTCTAGCAACAGTGGAAATAAAATTAAGCTGGGTCCTTATGAAGGACTCAGAAGCAGCTGTTTTTCATCAAGCACAGCCTGTGACTCAGGTAACATTGCTGGTGTTTCCCCAGTGCCAGGCAGAGAGGTTTCTGTTCTTCTGGGATGAAAAATACTCTGGGTCGTCCCTTACTCTGTGTCAGATCCTTGGTCAGATGGAGGAATGTGCCAGGGCCGAGCCTCAAACAGTGGAGATGCTAGATGAAAGAGAAAGAAGGTAAAGCTGAGATTAATTTAGCCAGAGGATTCAGATTCTAAACATATTTAGGTACTCAGCCAATCCTTGGGATTTTGGTAGCATTTAATACCTCCAATACCTTTATAAATCTGGATTGAATGGAAAGTCGGTTTCTATTCATCATCTCATTATAGAGAATATAAGCATTCATCAAAACACCTTTATTTTTCCTGCCCACCTTTCTGATAACCTGCAAACGTGCCCTGGTAACGCCCAGCTGGAGCACTCCCTAAAGTTGGTTCATTTACCTTGGGAAAAGCCTGGCAGAGATCACAAAGGTCCAGGAGAGGTCACTGAAGGAATTAAGATAGGATTTGTCTCTCCGATACAAACCAAAATAATATCGTTTTGCTTTGCAAATTGCCCCTAATCCCAGTGCAATCCCTCAGGGATAATTTACCTTGGTAGATTTACACTACAGCAATGGTGTTTGTAGGTGGCTTGATTCCACACGCTCCCTAACCCTTTCCTCATGCACAGGTTTTAGATTTTTAATCATGCAGCAGAGCTCAGGATGCTGCACGTCCTCGTGTGCACCATTCTCCTCCACCAGTACAGCATCAATAATCACTGGGTGGCCACATCCCTGTAGGAGCTCCCCTTGCTCCATCCCCCACATCCTCTTTGACAACACTAAAGCTCACCTCGACAGCCGCTGAGGTTGACAGAAGTTAAGAACCTTAAGAAACACCTTCTTCCCATTCCCAGTGCCTCCGGGACGGCAGCAATCGGAGCCGAGTGCCACATTCCTGGGAGGCCACACCACTGCGAAATGCCTTCAACTGACTGGGACAACCAATAACTCAGCCAAGGCCCAGAGCCTACACTTAACTCTTCGTGACGTGCCTCCAGTCCAGCGTACAACCTTCCTAAGGCTCTGTCCAGGCAATGTGAACTCAGGATGAGGGTCCTGTTTTATAGAAACTTTGTATTGCTTTAGAAATATGTGGCACTGTAACCCCCCAGCCTAACCTTGATGTTTTCCTCTCTTGGCTTTTATGACTGGGATGCATTTATGTATTGTGTCCTACATGAAGCAATCTTCCTTGAGCCTCATCTAGCTCATTCCAGTGCTTTCCCCTGTTATCATCCTTCATCTGTGTTTGGATTCTTTCTTTCCTCTCCCACAGGAGGATCTGGAATAGCTCATTTGCACAGTGGGTGTTCCTCATGGGGGTTAGCCCATGCACCTGCTGAAAATGCCAGATCCAAAGGGATGCTGGAGGTCTCCACATGCTTCATTATCTCCCTTCTAGATGGGATCATCACTAATTACTGGATAGTTGCTGCCCTGTAGGAGCTCCCCTCCCTCTACTCCTGTTTTCCCTTTGAAAATCCTAACGATATCACATCAGAGGCCTCTTTTCATTTGTTCACTCCAGGTTCTTCACCCACGACCCTTCTTGTGCTATCAAAAATCATCTGGGGTCACAAATTGCAATTCTTATGTGGACAGCCTGCTCAGGAGCTAATAGGACTTCCACCCCAGTCTGCACAAACGTTGTGTTCTTCTGAAAGATATCCAACACTTTCCCAGCCACCTACAGACATTGAGGACCTTCAGGAGATGCTGGGTATATGAAGAGGTGAAGTCTTCATGAATAGCTGCCCAAGCCAACCCTAGACTGAAATAGCATAAAATTGTGATCGTGTCAGTCTGCCTCCTTATTTTTGGAAGGCATTCACTGATCAGCTGCTTTTTTTCTCCCTGGAGTTGATGGTGTTCTCCTGTAATTTGGTGAATGCTCTGATTTCAACCCAACCACACCAGCGCCTCCTGGCATCTATCCAGGACCTGGAAGAGTCCATGGACTTTGGACTGAGCCCACTGCCACTGTGGATCTAAGATCTCTTGCTCTGCCTTTATATTATTATTAGTCATTATTATTACATTAGTATTAGTGAGTTAAACCCACGTGAAGCCCATACCAGTGTCCAATACCAAGATGACAGTCGTGACAGACAGGTGGATCTAGCGAGTGCTAGATGCGACGTCTTTGGCCATACGTTCTCTTTTGATGCAGCAAATCACTGTTGTCTGCATTCTCACCATCCAAAATGACTGCCTTTTCCTTCACTCACAGAAATACACTGCCAGCACCATCTCAGATCACAGAATCACAGGATGGTGGGGGTAGGAAGGGACCTCTGGAGATCATCCAGTCCAACTTCTGCCAGAGCAGGGTCACCCAGAGGAGATCACCCAGGAACACGGCCATGGCTTTGGGTGTCTTCAGAGAAGGAGACTCCACACCTCTCTGGGCAGCCTGGGCCATGCTCTGGCACCCTCACAGTAAAGAAGTTTTTCCTTATGTTGAGGTTGAACCTCCCATGTTTCAGTTTGTGACCGTTGCCCCTTGTCCTGTCGTTGGGCACAGCTGTGAAGAGTCTGGTCCCATCCTGAAACCACCCTTTAGATATTTATAAGCATTAATGAGATTCCCCCTCAGTCTCCTCCAGTCTAAAGAGGCTCTCTCCTTCCCTCTGCATGCTATGTTTGAATATTGGCATTCTCTACAATAGCATCCACGTGGGACAGGGCAGGATCCTAACACAGAGACCTGGTGTTCATCCTTGTGAAGTCTTTCTTACCTCTTTCACGTGGCTTTGGCACTGGAGCTCGAACAGGCGCTGGTCGTATCCCGGCGTTCCACTGGGAGCTCTGGGTCAGGATCTTCACTGCTGCTTTGGAGGGCAGGTTCCCAGTTGACTGGTGAGTGGCCCAGCTGGGACGAACTGGTGTTTTTGGAACAGACTCAAGATCTGCAGAAAGCGAGAGCTAGGAAGAGAAGGCAGAAAGTATCAGATCATCCCAACAGCTTCAGAGGGACTGAAAATGTTGGAGTCTATTGAGAACTTCTATAAATTCTGCACATTCTGTATATATCCTATAAATTATACTCCTAAATGATATCCCTAAATGATACAAGCATAATCTGTATTATTTGCAGTGACCCGTGCTCTGGTATAAGTCTACCTTAAGGACAAAAGGACCCAATTAGAAATTGATGCTCGGAAAGCCAAAGCCACATTAATTGATTCTCCACATCAATTCATATGTTAATGCACAAATTCTTCCCCCGTGCATATGGTGACTGATCTCAGGCTTGCTTGCTGTTTGAAGTCTCGCAGTGTAAAGGATGAAGTTTCTTTTAATACACTGTTCAGTAAGCATTTGACTAAACAGGATAAAAATTAAGCAGAGTAAAATCTTAGCCACACTGTGATTGCTTATTCCTTGAGAAAGATCCCAAATATTCACAAAGCACAGGTTCTGCACAGCAACAGCTTTGGCTTTTTGTGAACTGATACCAATTATTTATTAAGAATAGTGAGCAAACATTAACAAACCCAAACATTTACATAGCAACTCATTAAAAAGCAATGTGGGCAGATCGTCTTATGTGAAACTAACGTCCACAGTAACATGGCTGTGCAGAAAAGTCAATGCTGTGCTGTAATTCCTGCTCCCCTGGTTCCTCCTTTCATTCTTTGAACTGGCAGCGGTGGCAGATATATGGTGCTTCATGCCCAATTGTCTAGTTATAAATAAGCAATCCAGCAACTGCTGAATATCAACCTAAAGAAAGGCCAGTGATTATAAAACTGCTGAAAGCAGTCCAGGATCTGAGCAGTGCTTGACGTGGGACAGAGATGTTGTGATAAAAGCTGCTGCAGTTTTTCTGTCCTGGTGAGAAAAGCACAATAGCATCAAAGCAGTAGTACCTGCAGCCCAGATTTGCATGTTCCCTGCTTTTCATCTCCTGTGTTGGTGGTGGGTCAGTTTGAGAGTTCATAGGGACAGACAGGCATAGCCACTTTAAAATTAGAGTGACATATATAAGCAGAGTTTGAATATGCAAACATCATATGGAGTTCTTTTCACTCTTAGGTATAGTCCCATGAAGTTCAACAGGGTTTCTTATGTGAATAAATAAAATTCAAAACAATGTTTGCAGAATATAAAGATATACTGGACAGGACCGTGTCTCAGTGCTGAGAGCCCTGGATCTCCATGTGGGCTATACCCACACAGTAATAAATGTGAATCACACTCAAAACATCAATTCCCCATCAATACGCCATAGGCAAATTTACCCCTGGCTTCAAATGCCGCAATCTCATTACCTTAGGATGTAGGCAGTGAGGCAAGAATGACTGATCCTGTCAAAAAGATGTTATTTAGTAAGTTCTAAAAATCAGCAATTCAGGAACAGCTGGGAGGGTGGAGCAGTCCCTCGACCAGAAACAAGCAGAGAGCCCGAGAGGCAAAACCAGCCCCTAATTGCTGACATTGCAGTCATTTGCAAAGCTGTCAAATACATCAATCGAACGTTACCTTCCTAATAAAGTCTCTGCGAATTTTGACATGTGGGTATGCGGCTGCCTGTTTTTCGAGAAGCTGCAGAATTCTCCTCAAGGACTTGTGGAAAGGACGCTGGATTCTGGAGCGTGTTCAGAGAAGAACCACAAGGATGGGGAGGGCTCTGGAGAACAAGCCTGATGAGGAGCGGCTGAGGGAACTGGGCTTGTTTAGCCTGGAGAAGAGAAGGCTGAGGGGAGACCTCAGCACCACCTACAACTGCCTCAAGGGAGGTTGTGGAGAGGTGGGTGCTGGGCTCTTCTCCCAGGTGATGGGGGATAGAACAAGGGGAAACGGCACCAAGCTGTGCCAAGGGAGGTTCAGGTTAGAGATAAGGAGGAAGTTCTTTCCTGAGAGGGTCGTCAGAAGCTGGCACAGGCTGCCCAGGGAGGTGGTGGAGTCACCATCCCTGGATGTGTTTAAAGAGCGGGTAGATGAGGTACTTAAGGATATGGTTTAGTGGGTAGACAGGAACGGTTGGACATGATGATCTCAGAGGTCTTTTCCAACCAAGCAATTCTGTGATTCTGTGTGAGTGATGCTGATGTGGCAGCAGTGACGCCTGCCAAGGGATCTGTAGGGCCGGAGCTCAAAAACCACACCAGGGCAGCGCAGCTCCACGTCAGAAGGGACACAAGGGATGATCAGTGGCCCAAAACAGAGATCTGGTTTCCACGCCCAGCCTGGTAAAAGCTTGGAGATGTCACCAAACCCGTTGCCTCCTTCTGAAGGCATCAAGGTGGTACAGACAAGCCATGAAGCTTGAGATGGTTAACACCGAACCGAACCGTTTCCAGGCACTTCCCTGGATAAAGACAGAGCAGGTATTTCCTCCCTGCTTTAGACACATGGGGGTTGCATGTGCTTCCAGAAGAAAGAATGTGGCCCTTCATTCAGAGACCTAATTAACTTAATGTATTGTAATTTACTATTTAGTGTAATTTAGCTAATTTACTTTAATTTATTCTAAATTAAGTGTAAGCCTGGTCACATTTTATGCTCCTGTTTCCACGATTACTAATAAACTCCAAAAACCTCCCAATTTTCCTAGGAGGAGAACTGATTCACTGCATGCAAATGTGGAGCCAGTGGATGTAATCCCAGGACTCAGGTCATCACCTTAATTATGTGTTTCTTCTATTTTGGGATGGTGGTGTTCAGCCTCCTGAGCTTGGAGCTCCATATAATAGCCCTTTTCACGTCTTCATTGTTGGCTGTAATATTCTTTATTCTCACCTACTTTCTGCACTCGGATCATTGATCTATTTAAAAGCTTCATTTTAATTTGACTCGATGTTTGCTTGCTTGGGGCGCTTATTCTTTCATCATAGTCTGTTGGTCTTCTAAGGATTTGAGCATTAAGCCTCTTTATTTGGACTTGATTAAATAAGAGTCTTTTCACAGGTCTTCATTTCAACAAAGTTTCCCAATGCTACTCTAATAATAAATGGAAATTAATTTTGGATTATTCCTAGGGAGTTACACATAGATATATATTCTTTTTCTATGCATCAGCCTACCGTAACCTAACCTTTATTGTCATGTAGTATTGTAGTCATTAATGGCCAGGCTTATACATCAGAGAATAAGAAACACAGCTCTTCTACTGAAATTTGGACAACTCAACTCGAGAGCAATACAAGCCTATTTTCAACATAGGAAAGAGGGACACGGCAACACAGGCTACCCCAGATTTTTAACAAAAACAGAAACCAGAGCTACCAAGATTTCAAGGCACAAAGGCACAGAGCTCTGTTCTGGGCTGATGACACCAAGGTGTAACCCCATGGACACTTATTCCTGGGTTAGGCTGCCTAGGAGGGACCAAGGGAGGATGTAGGACCTGCTTGGGCAGCAGGCAGTGGCTTTAAGAAGCTTCCCAGGGCTTTTCTGGGGGTGAAAATTCAGTATCCGCTAACTCTGTGTGCTCCCCCAGACATCTGTCTCTGAGCATTTTGTGTCAGCTAAATGCTTTCTGGTGAATATTTACTACAGGGATAATAATGTACCTTTGAAACCATGAGCAGCCAACACACACACACACACTGTTCAACCCTGCCCTGCTGCAATTTGTAGCAAAAACTCCCACTGACAATGTGGAGGAGGGTTTGGACTTCATGGTGGGAGTCAGATGAGGTGCTTGTGCCTTCCTGATTATGGGTTGCAGGTTAAGTAATTTTGAAGAACACATAACTTTCCTAAAATCTGGGGCAAGAAGATCAAATTCACCTCTTTTTACCCTGAACTAAGATTCTTTCACTTCAGGACTGCCAATAAAACAGCTTTACATTTGAAACTGGAAGCTATGGTGGAAGGAAACCACGTAAGGGTGCTCTGATCTAAGGGCTACAGAGGAAGCCATTGGAGAATGGAAATTGTAAGACACAGGCTGAATAACTTTAATTATATTTTCTGTTCTTTAGCACTGACTGAATCTATTTCCTTGCAAACAGGCTGTATTTGGGTCAGGAGAATGCCTCCCAATCTCAGGAGACAATGCCTCTCTTTTATGTAAACCTTCTTTAGCTCAACTCACATACGTTCCCCGGCTTTCATCGCTTGGGAAACACGCTTCCAGGTCTGCAAAAAACCCCGCTACGCTTGTGAGCACGTCCTTCTTCCGGCAGTTATTTGTTGCCGTATCTACAAAAGCTTAGAGCCACGATGCTTTCTGGAAGCCTGACTTCCCCAGACTCCTTTCATAGGACGATGCCCTATTTTACCAGCGACGAGCACAATGAATCCTCAGTATTAAGACCTTGGAGCTGCTTGCTCAGGCTGAGTGCAATGAAGAGAGAATAAACCAACATCCAACTGCCATGATCAAAAGTTGCGAGCACAGAAGAGAAGCTTTGGGAAGATGCAAGTGTCCTAAAAGAATTGATCTGATGCTTTGTAAAGCGTGGAAATGGGCTGCAGGGATCCTGTGCAAAGTACAGGATGAGTGGATAGGAAGGTCACTGTCTACATACAGGCAGTTGCTGTCTTTTTTGCACTGAAGGGCTATGTCAGGGCTGCAATGAGAGATTGCCACCAGAACAGCCAGACATGGGGTGCTTTGTGTCCTCCTTCAGCCCAGGTAGGGCAACGGAGCTGGTGAAGGGTCTGGAGTCTTATGAGGAGTGGCTGAGGGAACTGAGGGGGTTCAGTCTGAAGAAGAGTCGTCTGAGGAGAGACCTTATCCCCTCTACAGCTCCCTGAAAGGAGGTTGGTGTTGGTCTCTTCTCTCAAGTAACAAGCGATGGGACAAGAGGAAGTGGCCTCAAGTTGCACTGGCAGAGGGTTAGATTGGATATTATGAATAATTTCTTTACTGAAAAAGTGGTCAAGCACTGGAAGGGGTTGACAAGGGCAGTGGTGGAGTCACCATCCCTGGAGGGGTTCAAAAAACGTGTGGATGTGGCATTCTGGGACATGGTTTAGTGGCCATGGTGGGGGTTGGGTTGATGGTTGGACTCGATGATCTTAGAGGGCTTTTCCAACCTTAATGATTCTGTGATTTGATGTCCCTTAGGGACAGGCAGCAAACGTGCCCAGCAGCCTACTTCTAGCAGGAGCAAAGCTGTGCAGTTACCAAAGTTAAGTCAAAGCTTGGAGTCGAAATGTTCCTGGATGTACCTGTACCTGTACCTTGATAGAATTACACCAGTGATACTTGCCAGTGATTTTGCCTTCTGGAGCTTCTCAGATCCATGACCTGCTCTCTTCTTTCTCTCAGCTGCCTGGCGGCTAAGGTCTGGGGTCTCTCTTCCTCCTTTCCTTCTCCTACAGAGTACAAGGGAATAGTATTAACTGTTAAGTGCTATGGAGTTGGTTCCTTGGGGTTGAGAAAAAGAAAATCCTTTATGATATTGCCACCCAAAAATACATGGTTTAAGAGAATATATTTTATCTTGTATCTGGGGCACAGCAAAAGTGCACAAACAGCTCCCATGGCTCAGAGGAGTGTGGTAACTTGCTCATTTTTAAGTTGTAATAACTTTATAGCACTCAAGTGCGTGCCTTTAGCTCAAGACTTAATCCATGCTAAATCCATGTAACTGCTGTTACATCAGCTTAGGGGAATTCACAGAAAAGCAAGTTGAGCTAAATCAGTTTGAACGTTTTTGGTGAAGTCCATGTAACTTGTAACAGAAAGAAGGCTAAAGGGCTGCCCTTCTAATAAATTACTTATTCATTGTTTTTATAACCAAATACTTGTGTATGTTTATGTATATGTGTATGTATATGTATATACATTTATATGCAGCTGTTATTCAATACTGGCAGAACAGGAATATTCCGGAGTGTGACAATGAAGTGAAGTACGCTGGAATACGGCCAGTTGGCACATTTGTCCAACGTCAGGAGTAAAATCCATACTACGAGGAGGATTTTTGAAGAACTCAGGCAGGTTCCTAAACACATTTGCTCTGAAGGTGTCCATTCCCCTTCCACATTCAAATCCTGCAATACAGAACTAGTGAAATGAAAGCAGCAACTCTACGTGCTCATTTATATGCAGCTGTTATTCAATACTGGCAGAACAGGAATATTCCGGAGTGTGACAATGAAGTGAAGTACGCTGGAATAATTTATATGCAGCTGTTATTTAATACTGGCAGAACAGGAATATTCCAGAGTGTGACAATGAAGTGAAGTACGCTGGAATACGGCCAGTTGGCACATTTGTCCAACGTCAGGAGTAAAATCCATACTACGAGGAGGATTTTTGAAGAACTCAGGCAGGTTCCTAAACACATTTGCTCTGAAGGTGTCCATTCCCCTTCCACATTCAAATCCTGCAATACAGAACTAGTGAATTGAAAGCAGCAACTCTACGTGCTCTCTGGGTTGGTCTCCCAGCTCCATCAGCAGCGTCTCTGGAAGCCATGCTAAAAACCACATTGTGAATATAAATTAATGAACTTAAAGGGTGGAAACAGGTTCTAAAAGCAGCATTTATCCTATAAAGAAACAGGGCCACACCACATAACACGTCCTCAAAAGCAGCCAACACCAGCACAGATCTGTCACTCACTCATCCCAGACCGGCTGCTGATTAAGAACCATAAAGACAAATTACTTCAAATAGCAAATTGAGGAAGACTGCAATCTGTTTCTAAGCACTTCACTAACAGCTGAGAGAGAGAGAAAATTCAATCCAATATATTATTATGGGGAATTAACCGGTCATCTTGGTGGACCTGGCGGTGTTAGGTTAAATGTTGGACTCGATCATCTTAAAGGTCTTTTTCAACCTAAATGTTTCTGTGATCCTTATGTAGAAAGTACACCTGGCCTTGTGGTCATAAATGAAGATGTTAACCTCTACTGCTGGGTTCTGGCGTCCACACTCACGGTGTCACCACCATGAGGTCTCTTCAAGCTCAGGAAAACATAAGCAATGAGGATGAGTTTCTCAAGGCAGCAAAGAGCACCAAAACCGAGATGAGGACAGTGCTGAACTTGATGTTTTTCGCCCCACTTTCCTCCCTTAAGGAACATTTTTAATTCCCACAAGCTTACCAGGCAGGGAGCACTGGGCTGGCTGTTCAGTGACGTGAAAAGCAAGAGGCAAGCATTCGGATTAGGAAGGAAAGCCCAACACCATCCCCTTCTCACGCAAGCCAGCCCCTTTTTTGTCAGAAACTGGGCTCAGGCTGCCGACAGAACAATTACTGAAAGTAATTATTTTCTCGTTGGGTAAACACTCCAGCACAATATGCAACTGTTTTTAGAGACGGCCTATGTCCATAAATTATCCAACTGAATTAGTGCTGGCTTCCAAGAGCCCGAGCTGGTTGCGGAAGCGGGGGAAGGAGCTTGCATTTTGGCGGAGCTGTTGTCACGAGAAGTAGCAGGGCCCTTTCTTGAGGCACAAGGACGCGATCTTGGCGGGGCTCCAGCGCGAGGCTCGAACCGGGATTCATTATTCATGATAAATCTTTTGATTTATTGGCAACAAGCAGCGCAAACACCAGATGCCTCCCAGCAGAACTGTACGTGCATGGACGGAAAGAAGCGCCCTTCCTGGGCCTTTTTTTAGGCAAATCACTGTCCCAGAGTAAACTTGCTAATTTCTTCTGCACTTCAGATAAAAATATCTCATTTCACCTTTGCAATATTGCTTTGTGCCCAAAGAAACAAATCCATCTTTGCTGATCTATGTTTTATTTGTATAGGAACAAAGAGCTACCTGGACAGCTCAGGCAGAAAACAAACCAGACCTACCAGAAATCATCTTTATGATAAAGTGCAGACGTAAACGCAGCGACACCGAAAGCCACAGCTAGAATTCTAGCACGGGATTTCGATAACCCCTTGCAGGCACTTTGTAATTCAAGCCCTGTCGGTATCTCTTCCTTTCTCTACCGCCTCACCACTCCCTCGACTGCACAGCTGATGGCTGCTATTCTTCATTTCACTGCTCAGTGGCTGGGAAGCTTTTCCCACACGATCCCGTCTGCACCAAATAACGTCTCAGCGAACGCGCTCGGGGATCTGCGTCCCAGCTTCACGCTGCAGAGATGTTTGTCACCGAGGCTCTTGGGTGCCGTTCAGGTTTTCTGGTACGAGCTTGAGCCTTTCTGAGCAAGCAGCAAAGAAATCCATCAGAAAAAATAAACAACAGTCAAGTCTCAGTTATCATCCAGATTGCAAATTAACACCTTTCGGCCATTTTTGGGGTTGCTACCCAGTTGCAGCGCAGTGTTACGGTAGTTCTCCCCAGTGACATGAAGTGCCACCACTGTCCAGGCCAAACCCTCACCCAATTGCTCTCCAGAAATCTATTTATTTGTTTTCCAAAGGTAAATACCCACTCATAGTCTTATAGCCCAAACTGTATGTTTTGGTTTACCTCTTTTAGGACTCCCTTTGTCTCTCCTGTATAACTCAAAATTATCCTGTAGCTTGTTATGCTTCCCTTGTTTCCCTTTTTTTGGCTAAGCAAGGGTAAGTTCTCTGCTATGAATTCACAGGAGTGCAGTTTTGATACTGCTGAGGAAAGGAGCACGTAGCTAAGGACTCCTCTCAAAAGACCAACAACGAAACAGCTGACAGCTCTGCCATTTAAATGACAATATTTTGGCTGCAGCGTGGACACCCTGTTAGGATGAACAGGAGAATTCTCACCTCTCTTTGGACCAGAAAGCGAGCGTAGAGTGAGGTCCAGCTCCGAGGAGATTTTAACCAGGTCTAAGAGCCAGGAAAAACTTTATTTTTTCCATTATCTCTTAAATTCTACACAATTTAACCTGACATGAGGCAGATTAATTTGGATTCAAAGAAGCAGCCAGTGATGAGTCTCGCACGTCGCTTTGATGACGGCGTCGGGTCTTCCTTTGATGTCATCTGGTTTATTCGCAGTGAATTTTCTACAAGTCCACTTTTCCTCAGCACAGCAGAACTCACACGGGAAGAGTAGTTTGGTGGCTCCCAGCTTTCCAGGCAATCTGCTGGCCTACGAGAGCTCTCTCCAGTCCTTGCCTTTCAGCATCGCTTCGGCTTTCTGCTGCTTTTCTGCTGGTTCTGCTGCATCTTTTCACACATGCTCAAGACCTCAAGAAAATAGTCCTTCCTATCTATATGCATCCAGACTGCAGCAAAAGCCATTTCCTCTCCCAGACTACCCGTGTGAAACTCTGCATTTTGGGAAATCACTCCTATTGTTTTAAGAATCTCATTTTACATAGATTTCATTACTCCTGACATTCATTTTACATGAAAAGCGGTTGTTATGCCCTTGAGCTCCAAGAATTCATCTAATCTAAAGAATAACCATACCTAACGCAGCCTGGAGGGGCAGAGATTTTTATCTTGGTTCTCTGTTCTCCTTTTCAACCCCGCACACTGGTCAGGCAGGGTCTGCCTGCGCCTGGAGGCTGCAGTGAGGTATAGTTATAGTTCTAGATAATCTTGCATAGCATCCACGTGAGACTCCCCGGCTCAACCGACAAGACATTCCCTCACAGTTGGCTGAGCATGGCCTTCAGCAGCTGCCCAAAACAAAGCTTGGCATCACACTGGGGCACTCTGACCTCTTTGCCACCGTTGATGGGCACCCAACACCTGCCCAACCCGCCTCTACCGAAAGCCTACGCTTGAGGAGCTCTCAAGTGTGAAAGGTGGTCCTGCTGCTCCTACTGCAGACAGGGAGCTGGGGGAAATGCTGAAGACCCAAACCCCAGAAAGCTTTCCAGAAGCAAAGGATGGACGATGCAGTATTTAGAAGGGACATTAGGAAGCATTTCTTTACTGAGAGAGTGGTCAAACGCTGGAACAGGCTTCCTAGAGAGGTGGTTGATGGCCCAAGGCTGGCAGTGTTTAAAAGGACAATATCCTTAACATGCTTTAACTTGGTCAGCCCTGAAGTGGTCAGGCAGTTGGACTGGATGATCATTGTAGGTTGCTTCCAATTGCAAAAGTCCTATTTACTCTACTCTACTCTACTCTACTCTACTCTCTGATTCTGCCCCTCATATAGACCTTTAGCAGGAGGACTTCTGGGAAGGGGCTGCAGAGTGGACTCTGTTGGTAATGTGTCTATGGAAAAGAAGCACCAGAATATGCTGGCCTTCTGGGCTGCAATAAAAGCAGTGTGGCCAGCAGATTGAGGGAGGTGATTCTGCCCCTCTGCTCTGCTCTGGTGAGACCCCCCCTGCAGGGCTATGGCCAGCTTTGGAGTCCCCAACACAAAAAGGACATTGAAGTGCTGGAGCGGGGCCAGAGGAGGCCACAAAGATGATCCAAGGGCTGGAGCAGCTCTGCTATGGAGACAGCTGAGAGAGTTGGGGTTGTTCAGCCTGGAGAAGAGAAGGCTCTGCAGGGACCTTATAGCGACCTTCCAGGACCTGAAAGGTGCCTATAAGAAAGCTGGGGAAGAGCTGTTCACTGGGGCATGGAGCGATAGGACGAGGAGGGATGGTTTTAAACTGGAAGAGAGGAGATTTAGGCTGGATATGAGGAAAAAGCTCTTCCCCATGAGGTGGCAGATCAGTGGCACAGGTTGCCCAGAGAGGTGGTGCAGGCCCCATCCCTGGAGATGTTCAAGGCCAGGCTTGATGGGGCTGTGAGCAACCTGATCTGGTACCAATGTCCCTGCTCAGTGCAGGGTTGGACTAAAGGTCCCTTCCAGCCCAACACATCCTGTGATGCTATGATTCTATAATAAAATTCTATGAGTGGGAAGCTGGGTCAGCACCTGAAACAGCACACCTGCATCGCTGAATAGTCATTACAGATGAGACTACACACTAGCAATTACTTTCAGCTTAAGTGATATTAAAGGGAGATCTTTGATAAACAAGCAAATCTCAAAGAATTCATTTCTTTCCTTATAATCCTCTATAATTACGGATAAATGCCAGATTTGCTGGAACACTCGGCATTGAAATACTCTCCATTGCGCAAATGGATAGAGGCTCAAATCTCACTTAGGAGAAGAAAACAGTCAGCGTGCTCACTGTATCATTAGCAACTCAGAATCATTCAAGCAAATTTCAAAGAATTCATTTCTTTCCTTGCAATAATCCTCTATAATTACGGATAAATGCCAGATTTGCTGGAACACTCGGCATTGAAATACTCTCCATTGCGCAAATGGATAGAGGCTCAAATCTCACTTAGGAGAAGAAAACAGTCAGCGTGCTCACTGTATCATTAGCAACTCAGAATCATTTGCATCTGGTTGTCAGCTGCATCTGCAGCTCAGTGCTGGAAGAATCGACTTTTTAAACTCTTCCAACAAGACTTGTCCCAGTTTTGACACTGGGTCTTGGCCAGCACAAGGGAACCCTAAACGTCACAGAAACCTTTGGGAGCTGCTCCATAGAAATAAGTAGCACAGCTGAAAAATAGTAGCAAGACAGTAATTTGAAATGAGTGGCATTTTGTCAAAAGATTTAGTTAAAAGCCTCAAAGAACTCTACCCGAAAAGGTGCTGGAGTTTGGAAACGTGGCACAAAAAGAGGGTGAGGTGGAAACTGGAAAGCTCTTTGAAGTACTGCAGTATCCTAGGACTAGGGGACGCGGATTAAAAAATGATTCATAAAAGGCTTTTGCTCTGCCACTGGGAACTTTGTGGAACACCCCGGAGGAGCGGTGGGTCCGGCACAGTTAATCACATTGAGAAAGAGCCTATGTGAGTGCGCGACTGTTTAGCCAAATAATCACCCAGCTGGGGTAATTCATGGGCTGATTGTTCCTGTTCACAGGGCTAATCGCAGCTCTGTCAGTTATTTACTTCAAGTACAATCTGGATACTTTCACTGTGGCTCAATCGGTTCCCATGGGGTGGGTTTTTCTGGCACATTGAAGAGGAATCTCCTCCTCTCTGCACATTCGGTTGGGTGAGAGCCTGTGCAGGCCTTTTCACAGGGACTCGCACAGGAACTAGGCAACGGTCAAGCTAATCCATTACCTGTTCACCAAGCTCAGATTAATGACAGTATTGCCAGTTTTACAAGCTACTGCTGTCGTGGTTTAGCCCAGAAAGCAGCTAAACTCCGTGCAGTCGCTCGCTCTCTTCCCCTCTTCCCGATGGGGTTGGGGAGAGACTCAGAAGAGTAAAAGTGAAATAATTCCTTGGGTAAGATAAAGACAATCTAATTAAAATAAACCAAACTGAAAGAATAATAATAATAATAAGGAATTGTCCTGGGTCATCTGTCCCAGAAAACCTCAGGCTTTCTTTTCACCAGGCAAAAATTGAAAACCAGTCCTTGAGTTAGTGTAAACACTACTTGGCAAGGACCAAAACATGGTGCACTATCAATATTCTCCTTACCATGAACCCAAACCAAAGTCTCACCAGCTACTATGAGAAAAATAACTCTCTTCCAGCTGAAGTTGCAATACCAATTTGTTTTCACTAAATCAAACACTGCAATTCTCTCAGAAATGCAGCTCTGCTGAACAGAAAAGGGAATTCTGCGACTCAGTCGCAGTAAAACCAGGACACTGCACATCAGCTGAATTGAGGCAGCTGCTGTGAGCCCATGGAAAGGGAGAGGTGGTATTAACAGAGACTTAAACGAGAAACGGGTCAAACATTTGGTGACTACTGCAGCATCATTGTGATTGCTCCTGCTGATGCTTGTTAATGCCCAGAAATTTGACCATAGATCTAAGATTCTGAAAATATCTGATGCCAGATGTGTCGAAGGAAAACATGGGGCTGACCTAACATAAGTTGATGTGCAAAACTTGGGGTGGAAATGCTTTGCTTTTGCCAGTTGCTGACCAGTCTGAGAACAGATGGATCTGGGCAGTCTATCCCAGGCAGTGTAGATACAAATACTATTAATTACTTAAATATTCTATAGTACATACATACTTTTACACCTTCATTCCCATTCAAACAACTAAATCTCTTTTCAGCCTGAAGATCCCTGAAGTTCTAGAATTATATTTCACTGCAATTAATTCATTCTTCCTCTTCTGTGTAGAAACTGCAGATTCCTCTCAACCTTGCAGCTTTATTTAAAACCTCTTGAATAAACTCTTGTCCTGATTCTTGCAGCCTATTTTATAGGCAGACACTAACAAACTGTGCCCATGCTCTGCGCTGAAAGGTCACAAAGTGCTGCAGCTGCAACTGCAACAGGACCAAAATTAATTCAAGAAAAGCCAATAGAACAGCAAAATGGGTTTCACAAAATCACAGAATCATTAAGGTTGGAAGAGACCTCTAAGATGATCAAGTCCAACCACCAACCCAACCCCACCATGCCCCTAAACCATGTCCCCATGTGCCACATGCAGGTGCTTCTTGAACCCCTCCAGGGATGGGGACTCCACCACCTCCCTGTGTAGCCCCTTCCAGTGCTTGACCACTCTTTCAGTAAAGAAATTTTTCCTAATATCCAATCTAACCCTTCCCTGGAGGTTTTGCAACCAGGCTGCTAAATTTTAAGGCTTCCAGGCAGCTTGAAGCCCAGGCAGAGTGAGCTTGCAGAGGACACAGACATACCCTACGTCGCAGAAAAGGCAAAAGGGAGGACATAGAGCTCTTACATCTGCCTCGCCTGCTCGATGGGATCGTAGTTGTCCAGGTAGTTGAACCGGATGGTGTCTGTAGGATGCCTGTCTGCCGAACGCCATGGTGGGAGCTTCTTTTTCTCCTTGTCTGTCCTCCTTTCTGGCACAGAAGCTTTTGCCTCTAGGATGTTGCTTCTTACTGGTTGTACATCAATAACTACAAATTCATCCTTTGAAGGAGTCTGATAAGAGAGATTAAGAGAAGAAAATAAATTTTAGCCTGTAATGAAAATGAGATTTATTTTGCCTAACTTTAGACTTCTACGAATTGGGTATTAACTCAAAATCAGTCTCTCCAGGCCTCATTATGGTCAGTGGACAGAAATAGGCACCCTGACAATGCTTGTTATCACCCATGTCCCAAAATCTGCATTAAGATGAGCTGAGCTGCTTTTGAGATGCTTTGGCTTTTCTCCATTGACTACAGATAAAGCCTATGGGGGAGTCTGGTTAAAATTAGAGGGCTGAGTTTTGAATTCAGGGCAGAAGAATAGCAACCTCACAGCCCTGCAAACCAGGCATGGCATCAATGAATCTCAGGAGAAAGCAATGGCTACTGAGCAACATTCCACCTCCCCCAAATAATCCTTCCACCTTTGAAGAAGAAAGAAAAAGACACTGCCAAGGGCTCTAACAGGGATAATGGGTGGGTTTTTTCCTTTACACCAGGTAAAATTACTGTAAAATGTGAGTAGGGGTGATGCTGGGTCCCCCACCTCTGCTTATCAGGCTGAGGCAAGCTGTCATATGCTCTATAAACAGGGGAAAAAGAGAGGGGAACAGCCTTGAGTGTTGCAAGGGAAATTTAGTGGATTGCTCCACTAAATGGGTAGCAAAGACCTTGGTGACTGCTTCTCCTAATCAGTGAGATTTACATTAGATTACAGTTTAGATTTGAATTTAAAGTTATATACCTTTCATTTTACTAGTGGGAGATTACAAAAAGATAAAGAGGCACCCGAGCAGCCCAGTTCTCCCACTGGCCTCGAACATCTCTAGAGGTGGTGGGTATGTACCTTGGGTCTCGTGACATGCAGCTCCTTCACCATCTCAATGTAATGTTTCTTCCAGATTCCTTGCTCAAAGGGGGTTGGAGAGAAGTTGAGGTACCAGCCAAAACGCAGGCATTTCAGCATCCAGAGTTGATCCAGTTCTGACAGATACTTCCAGTACCAGCTCACCTGTGAATGAATGTCCAGTAAGTTGAAAACCTTGGGGTTTCAAGCATCCAAGACTGCAACTAGATGTGGATGTAAATCCCCTACGTCCTTAAACCAGTGCAATTCTTCAGTGCTGTTTATGCTGCATTTAAACCTTTCATTAAACCATTTAAACAATCCAAGGCCCTCATGAAATGCTCAGTGTCTAAGTGTTAGCACAGAATCACAGAATCACAGAATCGCTCGGTTGGAAAAGCCCTCTGAGATCATCCCGTCCAACCGCTCCTGTCTACCCACTAAACCATATCCCTAAGTACCTCATCTACCTGCTCTTTAAACACATCCAGGGATGGTGACTCCACCACCTCCCTGGGCAGCCTGTGCCAGCTTCTGACGACCCTCTCAGTAAAGAACTTCCTCCTTAGCTCTAACCTGAACCTCCCTTGGCACAGCTTGGTGCCGTTTCCCCTTGTTCTATCCCCCATCACCTGGGAGAAGAGCCCAGCACCCACCTCTCTGCAAGCTCCCTTGAGGCAGTTGTAGGTGGTGCTGAGGTCTCCCCTCAGCCTTCTCTTCTCCAGGCTAAACAAGCCCAGTTCCCTCAGCTGCTCCTCATCAGGCTTGTTCTCCAGAGCCCTCCCCATCCTTGTGGCTCTTCTCTGAACACGCTCCAGAATCTCAACATCCTTCTCATAGTGAGGGGCCCAGAACTGAACACAGCACTCGAGGTGCGGCCTCACCAGTGCTGAGTACAGGGTTACAGGGTGAAATATTCCAAAAATCACGGGCCAAAAGGAAATACTTCAGCTTGTCCGGGGCAACTTCCTGCACTTCTACTCAATAACCATACAGTAGTTGGAATAAATCCTTTGTCTCCACTGAGAAGACAGCATCAATAAACTCTCCAAGCCTGATAGACCCGCTCTGATCATTTTCTCCCTACTCATGTTCTGCTGTTACACTCCATCACACACCCATCTTGCATGCGATGCTTGCTCCAGCCTAAAGACAAACATCATCCATCGGCACTGCCATGTTCATAATAGCAGCTGTCCAATGATACGACACAAGTAGCACTGTAAAGACATTTCTTTCTAAGTAAGTCATTTCCCAAGCTGTCTTCTCCCTGCCTGTGAATGAATAGTGCGAGTTGCATCCACATAAAACATGAAATGCTGGAGAAAGATGCTAGAGCAAGGTTTAAACAAGCTGAGATTTTGATATATTCATAGTATTACATAGGAGTACTATGTTATTGTGATAATAATGTCACCAATATCTGAACTTATTCATTCAGAACTACTTTGGCCATCACCTCACAGCACTTTATCTCATGCAAACATATTTTTGGAGTCTCAGCCACTGTGCTCAAAAGCACATCTGTAACTTCCCTGCTTCTCCACATCCAACATTTTACCCTTAAGCATTTTAAAGGATTTGGGTTTTTTAAAGCATCGTGTGCAGTTCTTTGCAACTAGCACAAGCCAATACTTTTCAACGCAATTAATGATTCAGCACACAGAACATGATTTTCAGAAAGTACCAGGCCTCTTTCTTGGGAAGAATCAGTCTTGTAAAGTGCCACATCAAATCATTGAATGGTTTGGGTGGGAAGGGACCTCACAGTCCAAACCCCCATGGGCAGGGACACCTCCACCAGCCCAGGCTGCTCCAAGCCCCGGCCAACCTGGCCTTGGGCACTGCCAGGGAGGGGGCACCCACAGCTCCTCTGGGCAACCTGGGCCAGGGCCTCGCCACCTCACAGAGAAGGATTCCTTCCTAATATCTAATCTAAATCTCCTCTCCTTCATTACCCCTCATCCTTCACTCCCTGCCCTTGTATAAAGTCCCTCACCATCTTTCCTGTACCCTTCAGGTCCTGGAAGGTGCTCTAAGGTCCCTGCAGAGCCTTCTCTTCTCCAGGCTGAACAACCCCAACTCTCTCAGTTGTCTCCATAGCAGAGCTGCTCCAGCCCTCTGACATGTTTAATGCCTTAGAGCTGAGCATCTAAAACTACTCTTCACTTTTTTAAAACTTGGCCAATCTGGCTTCATTTAGGATCTGTGGAAATGTTATATTTGGTCTTATACAAACATCACTAAGCATTTGGCACCAGGTTGCCAAGTCAGAAGACATCCCTGCGTTATGAAGAACACCACTGGCACATCTTTGCTGCAAATCAGTACTGTTTCCTTTTTTCTAACCAGCTTGATGTGACTTTCTGAACTTTACCTATGTGTTGGCCTTTTTACCTGTGCACATCGACAGAGGCTCCGTGGGTCCAGGAAGGAGAAGATGTATAAAGACAGGATTCGAGGAAGCCTCGTGGTAAAATCTAGAGCCTCGACCGGAACTCGATCCTGTAGCTGCTTGGCACAGAATTTCTGCTGTGACAGGGAGCAGCGCTCCAACAGGTCCCCCAGGATCCTCCGCCTCTGACCATCTGTCCACTTGTCAAACTGCAAAAAAAAAAGGAGTCTCAGGTGCTGAGAAACCGGAGATTCAGCTTCTTAAAATAAAGCACACATTTAAGGCAACGGAAAATGCATAAGCAGCAGCTTCTGGTGACTCATTCCAGAGCAAAGCATGTAGGAACTGGGAACAAATGGAGAGGCTACATTAAAAGAAACACTGAAGCCAGGTAATATATGCTTTATAATCCTCAAAGGATCTGGGATGGCCTGGTCTAGGACACACTCATGCTCACAAGACTCTGCTGCTGGGACCAGTTCTGAGACTTGGCTTCACTCATGGAAAGGAGGAGACTCAGATGAGTGTTTACAGGGTCAGGTCCCAAATTACAGTGAGTTCACTGCTGCTTCCTCGTCTATCCCAACACTTATATGGCCCCCACTACTGCAGTCTTTGAGTGCCTCCTGATTTCTAAAGTATTTATTCTCACAATAAGGAGACTATTAGGAGAGATAATAGGCTCTGCATAGGAGAGAAATCCCCACGACAGAGAAGCGGAGCAAAAATAAACTCAGTCAGCTGCCCATGTCTCACCAGGAAAATCTGCGGCACCACAGGAACAACGATCTGTCCCAGCACTTCTGTGCTTATGACAGGTATCTAGAGAGGAGGATTAAAGCGGCTGTGGGAAGAAATGAGCACTTAGGTAACCACACGAGCATGTGTGGCTTTGCTGCAATGGCAACAACAACGCTGCATGGGGCAGAGCTGTGTAAACAGGGTGGGAGCAGCGGTGGTGGCGGCTGGGGTTTGACTTGGGTTGATAGCAGGGGATGGAAAGGGTCCTGTCAGCAG
>NW_010168403.1:23922-37570 GCF_000695765.1 Mesitornis unicolor
AGTGGGAACTGCGGGCACGGTTAAAGGTGGCTTTCCAGAGGTGAAATATCGATTTTGGAGAATTCCTGCTTCACCCTGCTTCCTAGCACAGCAAAAGCAGCCTGGACCCAAACTCATCGTCTTTTCAAAAGGAAAAGGGAGCTGTCTGGGGAATTCCCTTGCTCGGGGAACGCTGCTGTTCCCCTGTTTGTTCTTTCTCAGGCGTTGGCCATGCCCAAAACGCGTGCCCGGCTTGCACAGGGCTGCTTCCCGCAGCCAGCTCTGCACGGCTGACAGCTCCAACCACAGCACGGCAACTTCTGCATTGCACCGCAGGGGCTTTTGAAGTCCTTATTGAAATGTGACCTCCAAAAAATGAAAAATGATAAGAAAAACCATGCAGTTCTTCCAATTATTTTTTTTTTCATTACTGTGGGTAAATGGTTTAATGTCCAATGTCCCTTTCCCTTTCAGAATAAAACCAGACTAGAAATTCAGATCCTTTTTTTTTTTCTCTGCTTCCCTCCCAAAAAATCTATGGTCAAGTGGAGGACTGGCAGGATGAGCGTTTAAAATACACTGTGCAGATGAAAGGTAACCGAGAAGCAATTTCTATCCAGCTTATTTTAAAGAATCCTTTGTTTCTTTCTTGATTTTTACTTGGCTGTATTTCATTCCAGTGCTGGAAAATGAACTCTAAGAAGTAAACAGCCCTCCTCCTTCTTGCAAACACCTCTGCAAAGACCTTCGAGAAGATCAGTGGGAAGAAAAAGGGTGGAATTGGGATTCCTGGGATCCCAGGGACAAAAAGCCAAAGAGAGGAAAGCTTCCAAATGCCGGTGTCTTTGCAGACAGCGTGAATTAAGGAATGCACCCTTTCCCTCCCATCCCAGTTTTGCCTATAGCTTTCACCTCTAATGATGCTTAGCAGAGCACTAAGGCAAAACTGAAGCAGGATCTTTGGGTTTGGAGCTTAAAAACATGTCCTCCAAGAATAAAACCGGACAAAGGGGGAGCAGAGCAGGACAGAGGAGGTTCTGCCTGGCCCCTGCTCACCCTCAGCTCCATATAAAAGGCTTTTCTCTGTCACACGAAGGGGGAAAGCTGCTGCTGCACAGCCTCCCCATTCATGACCGCAGCTACATCCTCTGCTCATTAAAACAAGCCTCAATCACCCATGATAGATTTCTCTCTTATAAATTTCTGACACAAGGAGGTAACTGGCTTATTCTCATCCACACCAAGAGATTAAGCAAACTAATGAAAGCAAATTGAGCTTCTCTTTCAAGGAGACACAATATTTGCTCCTATTTAACTCTTCCTTTTCTGCAATGAAGCAAATCCTCCCAGCATCCTCAGCCTGCGCTTACACGGCCAGAGAAAATCCATTTAAATCACACAGGCAGGAGCATGGGAACACACAGCTGCTTCTCCACTGCCTTCAGCAGCAGCCAAGTGGTTAAGCAGGCGTAATTTGTCTCTTTTCCAGTATTAACAAGCATGTCCCCATCCTACATTTGGCTGCCTTTCTCCACAGTTCCTCCCCATGCATCTGATTACAGCAACCCAACCAGTTGGACCGGATTCCCCTTTTCAAGGTGCTGCACCTTCTCTATCCATAGCTAGAAACATTTTTTCCCCTTTTTTTAAATCCCCTCCCCTTTCCTGGGCCTTTCCCAAAGCCTCGGTGAACAAAGTCTCCCTGGGGACTGTGTGACATAAGGCTACACCGGCAATGCCAGTGCCCCGTCTCTGCTCCTGAGATCGGTTTACAATTAATCCGTGAGTGTACACACAAATAACGCAGCCTCACACCAAGGGGAGAGCACAGGACTTAGCACCAAAGTACAGAGGTTCTGCTGCTTAAACTACAGAGGTCTCTCTCTGCTATAGGAGACAGATTTACTGACACTGAAATGGGACATAATCACAGTATTATTTGGTTGGAAAAGATCTTTAAGATCTTTGAGTCCAACCATAACCTGTCCACTACTAAACCATGGCCCTCAGCACCTCATCTCCCCAGCTTTTAAACTCCTCCAGGGATGGGGACTCCACCACTGCCCTGGGCAGCCCCTGCCAGGCCCTCAGAACCCTTTCCATGAAGAAATTTCCCCTCAGATCCAACTTCACCCTCCCCTGCCACAACTTCAGGCCATTTCCTCTTATCCCATCACTTGTTCCTGGGGAGCAGAGCCCGACCCCCCCTCTCTACCCCCTTCTTTCAGGAGCTGCAGAGGGGATAAGGTCTCCCCTCAGCTCCTCTTCTCCACTTGAACCCCCCAGCTCCCTCACTGCTCCCCATCATTCGGTTGCTCCAGATCCCTCCCCAGCTCCGTTGCCCTTCTCTGGCCACGCTCCAGCCCCTCAATGTCCTCCTGGGAGTGAGGGGCCCCAAACTGAACACAAATCCTTGCCTCCAAACCAGCACATCAACAGGAGTGCACAGGGTTACAATCACACACAGGCATCCCTGTGCTGTAGGACTGAATTCTCCGTACAAGAGGCTCTTTTGCAGGATGGCTTAGGGGTACACGGAGATGGTTCACCTGGGGAGAAGCAATTTTCCCCTCCCTCCCCAGCCATCTTCTCTGGGGCCTGATGAAGAGATCTGTTGGAGAGCCAGGACCTGGGTGAGAAGAGAAGGGATGAAGCAGACAGGCACCTGATATCCATAAGAATCCACCAAATCCACTAATTCACCAAACCAAATCCTCAACATCTCTGCTGCCAAGCAGCTCCGTGTCAGCAATTACCAACTAACCCCTAGGATCTGTTTGGTTTTGCTTTCACCTGTGGAGTTAAACAGCTAAACCTGAAATTTTGGAAGAGGAGACTCCTGGAAAGACTGCTGAGGAAGGCAAGCTGGCAGCCTGCTGACAAGAAGCACCCCTGAGCAGGAGCCTTTGCTCCTGCACCTTGGTACCTACCATGGGGTCAGCTCCTGGGCAAAGAGGTGTCTGTAGGTGAGGGTCTGTGGTGACTAGGGATGGGGTCAGCCACCCAAACCCCAGTGCCCTGTGTTGGGGGGTAACCTGTAAAGCCTGGAGCTGCCACTCTAAGGGTGACAGTTGTCTGCAAGTCCTGAACCGTATCTGCTGTGATACGAGAGAGCAAGAGGTAGATAATGAGAGCAAGAGGTAGATAGTCCACACTATCATCCTCTGACCCTTCAAAACAAGGTTGCTGGATCCAAACCATGTGTTTGGCATGGTTCCTGGCCCAGGCTAATGCACAAATTGAGTCTGAACAATGCCTGGAAGAGTGCTACTGGCCCAGGCCAAAATCATGCAGGGGTGGCATGATTTCATAGTGTGGATGAGCAAGTTTCTGTACCTGGGAACACTCAGATGTGCTGTATAAGTTACCATCAGATGATGTAGCCCACAGGGTGAGGTGAATCTGGGCTCCTGTGACTTGTCTACATCTCAGTTGGCTATAACAGAAGCTGAGATGCTCAGATCCCCTGCAGACACTGAAGCTTAAGTGTCTTCATCTTATGATGAAGTTGACACTGTCAACCTATGAACCTGGGTGTCAACTTGATAGCACTGAGCATTAAGGCAGAGCAAAGTGCTTTTATGTTAAGTCCATAGGAGGATTTTTTGGCTTGCAGAATGTAGCAGAAAGGGAGGCTGAGAAGCAGCACATCAAGGCATCAACCCTGGGTGCAATACAGAGGAACAACTGGAATAAAACAGAAAAATCTTCTCTGGAGACAGACATTCAATTGATCTTCTCTAGGTGATCCTGCTCTAGCAGGGGCATTGGACTAGATGGTCATTCATCCTTATCAAACTGGAGAACACATTCTGATTTCTAATCTCTGAAGTTTATCTCCCTTATGAGGAGCGGCTGAGGGAGCTGGGGCTCTTGAGCTTGGAGCAGAGGAGACTGAGGGGTGCCCTCATTCCTGGGGATCCATTTGGAAAGGGCAGTGTCAGGAGGAAGGAGCCAGGCTCTGCTCTGGGATGTCCAATGGCAGGACAAGGGGCAATGGTCCCAAGCTGGAGCACAGGAGGTTCAAGCTGAAGCTGAGGCCAAAGTTTGTGAGTGTGAGGGTTATGGAGCATGGCCCAGGCTGCCCAGAGAGGTTGTGGAGTCTCCTTGTGTGGAGACACCCAAAGCCCTGGCCGTGTTCCTGTGTGACTGCTCTGGTGATCCTGCTGTGGGGGGGTTGCACTGGGGGAGCTTTCCAGGTCTCTTCCAACTCTTGATATTCTGTGATTCTGTGATTCTGTGAAGTTCCTGAAATCCCTCCAAGCCTGATATCACCTGCAGATGAGAATGAACTTTCCTATAATTCAGGTGCATAGAGACATGGTTTAGTGGTGGACAGGTTATGGTTGGACTCGATGATCTTAAAGGCCCTTTCCAACCAAGTGATCTTATGATCCAGATATTACTGAAAACACTTAGCATTTCTGGACGTAGGACAGACTCCAGCCTTCCAGTTTCATAATAAATCATTTACAACTACGCTGAGTATGGGTTCCCAGCCACACAAACCCGCCCTTCACTTTGAGAAGGTCATGTGAATCAACGTAAAAACTTCTGCCCAAAGCACTGTGATTTCTTGACACAGCTTCTGTCAAAGAGCTCCAGGCTTTGCATACCAGATATTATAACGTCACGAGCTTTGAAGGGGGTTAAAAGCAGCTTTTGTGCTTTTCTGCACCCTTTTCATGGGTGTGATGGATGGCAGAAGCAGGAGAATTAGCTCTGAAGGGGCGTGATGAGAGCAGCTGATCTAGAGTCACATGAAGGGTCAGAAATGTAACCTTTCAGAAGATGATTCAGCATACTTCTGTGTGTTTGGAGGAACATTATTTCCAGATTTTGGCTCTTTTTGTGAAGGTTCTAATGAAAACATTTTTGCCCTTTTGCCATGGTTTGTCCCGTGGGCATTTTCAAACATCCAGCAGTTTTTAAGAGACAGGTTTTAGGTCTGACTGTTACTGAGTATCAAGCTAAAAAGCGTTTCTTGAACAAAAATAATTTAAATATTTTGTTTTCTTAGTCTCGATGAAATTTCTCATTATCAAAACACATGCATGTCAACAGCAATTTATGGAAAGCATATTTCCTATAAAGATGAATAATCCTTATGAGTTTAAAATCAAAATATTTGTCAGTAAAGACCAGTTCATATGCAAAAAGAACGATGAGTGACCTATTAGGCATAAAGAAAAAGCATGATAGTTCAAATAAAGTTACTATGCATACGATCTTTATCAAAGAGTGGCAATAAGGAGCATCATTTCTATATTTCTATTTCGCTTGCGTATCATATGTGACCATGTAACTGGTTCAAGATGTGCCCAGAGCTCAACCATACAGTTCCTACCAAGCCACATCGATACATTCAGCTGAATGCACTCATTTATTGCAATAAAGTCCCCGAGTCTGCGTTCCTCTTTGCATGGGAGACCAAGCAGATGATGGTTGCTCTCTCCTAATGGCCTGAAAATGGATTTGGCCTTATAAAAGAGAAAGCACAATGCGATATTTAAGGGGTGAGCTTAGGACTAGGGCAAACATTGTGCTGTTGTGTGCTGCACCATCAGCTTCCTGGGTAGGTCAAGGTCAATTAGAGGTGAATTCCTTTCAAAGCAGCCAGCTCTGACTCCCTTTATAGGCTATGGAAAGACATAGGCATCTCTAGAGGGCTGCTCTTTCATCCTACATTAAGTGAGATGAATTACCCTCTGGAAGTACTGCGGTCTCTCTGTTGACTGTACAAGGAGCCTGCAGTGACCAAACCAGCCAGGCTTAAATATTAAAATTTCAGACAAACACACCCAGCCAGAGAAACCCCATCCCAAATGTCAAACTTGCAAACATTTGTGGTTGGGGCAGACAAATCCCATCTCGTGTCTTTCTGTGCCTCATTTTTTCAACTCCAAACAGGGTGGTAGCACTTTGCTGTCTCACGTGGGAGCTGTGAAGGTAACAACAGTACGAGATTGTGAGGTGCTCAAGGATTGCAGTATTAGGAGCCGTATGTGTGCACTTGGTAGATAACTCACTATATATTCCTACTTTTAAAGACTTCTTAGCAGGCAATGATAATACCTAAACAGCCAGTAACTCCTTTGAAGACTTCACAGACTTTTGCCAGGGCTTCTTATCCCATATCAGATCATTTTGCTGGCAGAATATAATTTCCCAAGTTCAGAACTTACAGAATATGGACACAGGGAATTTACACCTTTACCTTCCTCAAAAGCAAAGCAGTTACAGCTCGCTCACTTTCACATCTACATCAGGAAGATGAATCCCTTTTCTACAGAATATGCTTTACATTCCCCTTATAGTAATATCTTGATCACTTCCAAAACCTACCTGTATTTAAATACATATTTAAAGGGAAAAGTTTACCCATTTTCCAAGCAGGACTCTTCTTTCTTCGAATACCTGTAAAACATACACATACAAATAAAATTGAATACTTAAAGGGCATTCAATATATCCTAAGAAAAACAATCTATGTGACCTGCAAAATATAACCCAGATCACTGACTGGAAGGGTTTGGAAGGAACCTGTGGAGATCTTTTAGTCCAAATTCCCTGCTAGGGTCAACTGAAGCAGGCTGCTCAGGCCCACATCCAGATGGGTTTTGAATATCTTCCTTGGATGGATATTCCACCACCTCTGTGGCAACTTGTTACAGCGAGTGACCACCCTCACAGCAAGAATGGTTTTTCTTATATTTAAATGTTAAATGGAAGCTTATGTTAAATGGAATTTCCTATACTTCAATTTATGGCCATTGCCTCTTATCGCCACTGGATGCCACCAAGAAGAGTCTGGCTCTGTCTTCCTGACCCACTTCCCATCAGATATCTATATACACTGATAAGGTCCTCTGTGAGCTTCTCTCCTCTAGGCTGAACAACCCCGGATCTTTCAGCCCTTCCCTAAACATCAGATTCTCCAAATCCTTAATCATTTTTGTGGCTTTGTTCCAGTAAGTCCATGTCTTTCTTGTACTGAAGAGCCCAGAAATGGACACAGCATCCCAGATCTGTCTTTATCAGTGCTGAGCAGAGTAGAAGGACCACTAACACTCTTCCTAATGTAGCCCAGGATGATGATGGCTGCCTTTGTTGGCTCGTGGTCAACCTGGTGTTCACCAGGACCAGGTCTTTCTCTGCCAAGCTGCTTTCAAACAGTCAGTCCAGTTCTCCAGTCTGTCAAGGTCCCGGTTTATCGCTGCAATAACCTCCTCAGGGACACAGTAGAGTCCCCATTGCTGGAGCTTTTCAAGATGCAATTGGACAGAGTGCTAGATAATCTCATCCAGGCTCCCTTTCCCATGAAATGTTGGACCTTTCAGGTCCCTTCCAACCTGGGCTGTGCTGTGATTAATGAGAGCACAAACATCTGATCTATCACCTACTCCTCTCAAATCTGTAACATGTACAAATTTGCTGAGGGTGCTCTCTGCCCCATCATCCAAGGTATTAATGAAGGTTTTTAATTTGTCTTTCTACTTCCTCTTGGTATCCTGAACTCCATCGTCTCCTGGTCACTGCAGCCAATGTTGTCCCTGACCTTCACATCCCCAACCAGTCCTTCCTTCTTTGTAAGGATGAGGTCCAGCAGAGCATATACCTTGATGACGTGTGTCAGGAATTATCAGTGCACTTCTGAAACCTCCTGGATTGCATGTCCTGCTGTGTTGCCCTTCCTGCAGGTATCAGGGAGGGTAAAGTTCCCCATGAGGACCAAGGCCTGAGAGCATAAGGCTTCTTTCAGTAGTCTGAGGAAGGTCTCCTCTACTCCTTCCTGATCTTCTACAACTCTACAGGCTGCTTCTTGTGAAAGGTTCATCTCAGTGAAGAAGACACCCTAAAATTCAAGGGCTAATGTGGGCATGGCTGTGAGGGACAGCTCTGCAGACCAGCTGCAATGTGCTGCCTCTCATCTCCACCTCCCTTCATTGCAGCGTCTGCACACACGATGTGACAACATAGCGCTCTACTCTTGGGCACACAGTGATGCGTGGTGTCTCATATGCTTTGGTGAGACCAGAAGCTGGGCTTCTCATGTCTCTATTTCAGAAATTTCAGTTCTCCCGGGTTGGAGACATTGGGTACCTGAAAGCTCCTGGAATGGATACAACATGGGTAGCTATCATATGGCTTCAATCTCAATGGAGCAAGACCGTTAGGAGTGAGACAGCAGGACCAGTCTTTGTTCCCTGGCCACTTGACAGTGACAACTAACAAGAAGGATGATCAGTATCAAAATACAGCAGAAGATTTACGATGTTGACCTTTATCCATAGGAAGCTAGACCTGAAAGCACCAGCACGTGGCTTCCCACTAGCACAAAACTGCCTTCTCCACTCGGGATTGTGACCTGGGAAGTGAGAAAATGCTGTCGATGATTTTTCCAGAAGACAGATCAAAGAGGAAAAAGCCCAGCTTATAACTGCACATAAAAAACAGCTATTAACCACAACTAGGAAAACACGCTCGATCATTAAAAACTCCAAGCATGTTATGTTATTGCTGTGACAGCCTGCAAAGAAGGTTCCTGCAGAGAAAGACATTATCAGTGCTGATGGCTGGTACGGCAGCTGACAGCGTTAGCTCGGTCTCTCTCAGCAGGAGCGTCTCTTGCAAGGGGTGGAAAATGACATTTCTTTTATTTGTACGTTGACAGTTATTATTTGTTTTATTTGCATGCGGGACAAAGTTAAAGAAAAAAACAACACGAAACCTTAGCAAGCGGAACTTGGAAAAGGATTTGCCACAAGCAAGTGATGAATAGTCAAAGATCTGAGTTTTGGGTTGGATAATTTGAGTGAAGCAAGGAGCTGTTTATGTAACTGAAAGCAATGTTAATGGTCTTTGATCAAAGAAAGACACGTATTTGCTTTCAGCATTCTTGGAGATACATCTAAGCCAACTCCGTCAGAAAGTTCTGCCTACTCCAGGCACTTGGAAGCATTAATTAGCAACAGAACGGCCCAAAATTGGTATAATCATCCCCTGCCTTAATCAAGCCCACGTTTACTGTCCTCTCCTCCAAGGCCTTGGAGTTATACCTGCAGTGCACCTAACCTGGCTGGCTTTGGATGCAGCCTCAGGCCTAGGTTACTCCCAAAACCTGCCACCTCATATCCATGTCTTCAGGCGGTTTTAAATAAGCTCGACTTCAAGGCTGCCTAGAAAATCCCTCCAGCCCTTGCTGCAAATGCCACTGAGGGCTCTCCTACCCCATAACTGAATCGCTGCCCAGTGGAAGGCAAATCCTTTCCTGACTTCCAGCCTTTCCTTAAAGGAAGAGCCCTGCAGTCACAGAATCACAGAATCACAGAATCACAGTACGTTAGGGATTGGAAGGGACCTCCAAAGCTCATCCAGTCCAATCCCCCTGCCGGAGCAGGAACACCCAGATGAGGTTACACAGGAAGGCGTCCAGGCGGGTTTTGAATGTCTGCAGAGAAGGAGACTCCACAACCTCTCTGGGCAGCCTGGGCCAGGGCTCTGTCACCCTCACTGAGAAGAAGTTTCTTCTCCAATTTCAGTGGAACCTCCTGTGTTCCAGCTTGTGCCCATTACCTCTTGTCCTATCATTGTTTGTCACCGAGAAGAGCCTGACTCCATCCTCGTGACACTCACCCTTTAAATATTTATAACCATGAATGAGGTCTCCCCTCAGTCTCCTCTTCTGCAAACTAAAGAGCCCCAGCTCCCTCAGCCGCTCCTCAGAAGGGAGATGCTCCACTCCCTTGATCATCTTTGTAGCCCTACGCTGGACTCTCTCCAGCAGTTCCTGTCCTTCTTGAACTGAGGGGCCCAGAACTGGATGGACACTGAAGTCTGGTTTTGCTGTGGGTGAGCAGCTTGCCCCATCTCCTGCCTTTACTTCATGCTTTTGTAGCACAACCTTGGCATAGCTGAGACTCCACCTCTGGTTTTCTGACCACGAATGCTGCATAATTCGAGGTTTCCTAATTCTGGTTTCTTGACTTTGGGCTGTCCCCAGTGGTGATGCTGCTTTTAAAGCAATCATGGACTGTCCATGTCTCATCAGTAATGCCCTGCGTAATCTTCTCTGCTCTAACAGCTGCTGTAAGGGCAGAAAACCACAGATGGAGGTAGGGGGACTCAGGATATACAATAGGTAGGAGAGAGCTGGATCCTACCAGCAATGCAGACAAGCACACTCTTGAGCATGTTTGAAAATCCAAGGAAATTACAGGAACTACTAATGGAGTACCCCCAGGATTACCCAAAATCAGACAGGTAGCAAATTTATGCTACGAATTGTTCTTGGGTCTGCTCCTCACAATGGTTTAGATGGAGCTTAACCACTTCTGCCTTGGATCAGCTCTGAATTTCCACCACTCCTGCCCTCCGTTACCTATTCTACTAACAAGTACCTTCCTTAACACATCTCTCCTCTCTATGCTTTCATCTTCTTGCTGATTTTCACATACTGTAAGATACTACAGGAAGGACATTGAGGGGCTGGAGCGTGCCCAGAGAAGGGCAAGGGAGCTGGAGAGGGATCGGGAGCAGCCGAATGATGGGGAGCGGCTGAGGGAGCTGAGGGGTTCAAGTGGAGAAGGGGAGCTGAGGGGTTCAAGTGGAGAAGAGGAGCTGAGGGGAGACCTTATCCCCTCTGCAGCTCCTGAAAGGAGGGGGTAGAGAGGGGGGGTCGGGCTCTGCTCCCCAGGAACAAGCGATGGGATGAGAGGAAATGGCCTGAAGTTGTGGCAGGGGAGGGTGAGGTTGGATTTTGGGAGGAACTTCTTCCCCGAAGGGTTCTGAGGGACTGGCAGGGGCTGCCCAGGGCAGTGGTGGAGTCCCCATCCCTGGAGGGGTTCAAAAGCCAGGGAGATGAGGTGCTGAGGGACATGGGTCAGTGGTGGGCTTGGCAGTGTTAGGTTAATGGTTGGACTCAATGATCTTAAAGGTCTTTTCCAACATAAATGATTCTGTGATGCTATGATAAATTCTTTGCTCTCTTCACACTTTCTCTTAACTCAAAGGGTGCAGCAATGAACAGAGATGTGGCTGTATGAAAATTGTGCCTTCTCACTCGCTAGCTCCCTATATATTATTGTAACATATTTATATAATTATATATATAATCCAATATATATCTTGGGTTATCTCCTGATTTCAGCTGTAAGCAATATTGTCGTTGCAGCTATTTTTTTCTGCCAACAGTGCAGTACAGTGACATATGAAAAGGAGTTTCAGGCAGGTCAGTGCTTTAAAACCTGGTTCAGAAGCCGGCAAACACTTTTTATTATGAATTTTATCACTGAGCACAGGTCTGGGAGATTATGCTAGGTTCTTTCTTACCTGGAACATCATTAAGCGTTGGAGTATACAAGAATCCAAAATAAGCTCCTAAAAGTGTTGCTGCAGCCCAATGCAACATCAGACTGCCTAAGGAGCAGAGGAGTATGAAGGTGGGAAAGGGTGGTTGTACTCACATACTTATTTCAAGTTAGATCACACTTTATTGCACTGTGATGTGCATCTGTAAAAATGTGTTTCAAAGAGTGTAAGAAGCAGAAATTAAAATGATTCAAAGGCTGGAGAATATGCCAGGTTGAAAGGACTTCAAAGAGCTCAATCTCTTTAGTTTATCAAAAAAAGTTCAAGTGTTGGCTTGAAGCAGGGTAAAAGTCCTTCCACAAAAAAACCCCAACCTGGTTACAAAAGAGTTTAATAAGCTAGCAGGGGAAGATTTAAATTGTGAAAGGTAATGCTGGAGGTATTCAGACAGGAGACAAGGTTTCATTTTTTCATGGTAGAGGGCATTAATCATGAGAAAATTATAAGGGAAGTGATGAAGTTTTCATTTCCTGATCACCCTAAAGGAAGTCTGGATACCTTCGTGAAGGATATATTTTAGCCAAATTCTAGTTACTGAGATCAAGACTGGGAAAACTGCGCGAAACAAGAGGGCCCAAAAAACCCAGGAAGCCAGACCACATGATGTAATGGCCTGCTCCAGATTAAATTCTGTGAATCATCAGCAGAAATTTAAACTGAATTCTGAGGGAGGACCAAGCCAAAAACCCCCTCAGTTACGTTAGCAGATCCCAGATATAGTAGAGAGAGTGGGAGATTAGGAAATGCATCTTGTTATTTATAAATTGAGTGCATCACTTCAGTTTCCAAAATATCAAGCTAGCCTCATCACTGCGTGACTTCGATTTCCAAAATATCAAGTGATGTTCATCACTGCCAGGCTTAGCAGAGAAGCCAGGGCATGGGTACCAAGGTCTCTCCAAGGAGCTGAGATGGAGCACAGCAGCCACTTGAAAACTGACACTGACACTCAGTTTGCTCTGAGGTTACACTGAAGTCATCTGGTACAGAAAGAGAACGATTTGGCAACTTTGACTAAGTGAAAAATACCTATTTTTTGTTTGAAGACAACTGATTTGGCAGAATAACAATACTTGTACTAAATATTTGTATGCTTAAATAAAGTACATTAGAATTTGCAGATTTTACATAACATTAAGTTATGTAAAAGGGAGTTTTATATTAGGTCTTATATACATAATAAAGACTGAATGTCTGTTTGATATATATATATATATATATACACACTAATAGTAAACAAAATCTTATGTTCTTATTTCATTACTCATGACCTACACAGGGGCAAAAAAACCAGTTAAATTTTTCTAGGACTTGAGAATTTATGAAGTGAACCTGAAAATGTGTCTTTAGACAAAGACATATTTAAGAATATTCAAAACCCAACTGGACAAGGTCCTGAGCAAATGCTCCAGTTGACTCAGCCTTGAGGGGTTGGACTGGCTGATCTCTAGAAGTCCCTTCCAACCTCAACAATTCAGTGATTTTATGAACATCACCCATTTGCAGGGACCTTACCTTGTCGTTCATCAGTTGATGGTTCAGTGGCGTCCATGTGCTCATCTTGATCTGTAGCTTGGGGCCATCCATGTTTCTAGGAGGTGCAAATGCCATAGGTATGGGAGCCGGTGGGTCCTCTGATGTCTTGTCAGCACCAATGGCTACAGCAATCAGATAGAACAAATTATATTAGTGAAAAGCAAATAATTTTAAGAAATAATCCAACGGTTTCAGAGCATAGCAATGATACAAGTAAAATTATTTAAAAATCAGTTAGGGTAAGGCCTTTTATTTTATGTACCCACAGTAACCGTGACAGTAAAGGCCAGATTTCCTGATGGGACCTCTGTGCACTAATGTCATATAAATAAATAATAATTAAGCAGGTCTTCCCCATCACAAATGTTACTGAATGTGCCTTAGATTTTTGCTGCGTGAATGGTCACAGCAGGGTATTTGCAGCGAGCTAGAATGTACATGAAATTTCTCTTTCCAGCTGTTGGCACTGAAAATGGCAGATAACTTGTGCATCTACTTCAGTGACACCAGATAGGTTTGTACTGGTTTTGACGGACGTATAATGCCAGGTCTCAAAGGGCCAATTTGTTTCTATAACATTTAACTGTAAGAATGAAATCCAGAACGGTTCAGAGTTGACTGCAATCTCTCAGGGTCCATGTTCAGGCAGATCTGTTTTGAAGGTTTGGACTGAATGTGCTGCTCTTTTGTCTACATGAAGTAAATCAGATATTTATCAAAATTTTCCCTTCCCTTTCACAGAATCACAGAATCACTCGGTTGG
>NW_010168404.1:0-2293 GCF_000695765.1 Mesitornis unicolor
TGCCATCATCCATCCACCTCATTATATCCTTCCAATATGGAAGGCAATAAGGAGAAATAAAACAACATCAACAACCTCCCAGATGGAAAGGAGTGAGGACACTGCTGGTGAGGAAGCCCGCATCCTAGGCTAGGCCTATAGACCCCATACCCAAGACAGACCTCAGACAGAAGCTGCTGTGGCAAGACCTGAAAAAGTACCTGGAAAAGCCTTCCTGCAGTCACCCACTGTGGGCTGGATGGAAGCAACTCAAGTCCTTCCAGTAGCCACAGCTATGAATTCCCCTTGGTTTTTATGACACAGGAGTGCCTTGACCTCGCTGTGAGGCAAAATAAAAAAACAATACTTTATCAGCCACATCCAATACACTTGTGACTGACAAGATTTATAGCCTCCCTTATCAATCTGAGCATTTCCCAGTGACTAAAATCAGTGGGCAGGTTCAAGGTATGATGCAGTGACAACAGTTGTCCAGTCTTTCACTTAGTTCAAGGAAAGGCAATGATTTCTTTATTATTATTATAACTGATATCCTGGGTGACAGATGGAATGGGTCAGACTCGGACATGTCTTTGCACATCAGCACTGAAACGCAGACTGGTCATTAGCAGTGAAAGACTCACTGGTCCCCTTTGGAAAACTGTTTTTTAAAGAATCACAAACAGCTTTGCAGGCCAGAGCGGAGCATCATGATAATCTAATCTGGCCTTCACGCCTATCAGAAGCCAAATGATTTCGCCCTGTCTTTTCAGTACTGAGGCAAGGTCTTTGGGTATGTTCTCCCTGGGGCTGCTGATGAATCTATGCCCTAGAAGAGGAACACTCTTCTCTTTTTCCCAGGCACAGAGGGAAGAGATTTGAAAGTAACCCCTAACCCAGTCTATTCCTCTTCCCAGGAGGTGAAAAGGCAGTCTGGATGATAAAAACTGCTTTGGAAAGGGTAGTAAAGGGTCAGAGCTTTGATTTTCCTTCTCTAATAATCGCATGGCATCCAAGCAGTTCATGTCCTTACCCAAGACAAGGGATCGCCACTGAGAAGCCAATGCTGACCACACCTGCTCGGTTGGCTGCACTCACAGGGAAAGGCTGTTTAACTACATACCATCCTGGGTAAGGGAAGCCAAGGGATGATGGGGAGCTGGCTGGAGGTAAGGACAGACTGGACTTGCCTTCCAAAACCCGCGAAGCTGTGGGAATCCAATAGGGCAGTGCTTGAAACCCAGCTGTCCAACTCCCAGCCTGTGTTTCCTTCCATCTGTCCAGTGCTTCCAGCAAACACTTGACCCTCCTGCAACCCCCAGGAAACCACATGGTTCTGAGTGATGACGAGTGAAATTGCGGGGAACAAAATTTAGGTGACTTCTCTTCCTTAGATGACAATGTTTAGGCAGCTAAATTGCACTCTCAACATTTGCTATACAGACATCACCTCCAAGCTGTCCACTGACAGTTCCCCTCTTAATCCCTGGAAAATATCAGGCACTTGAAAGCATGATTCATTTGCCCTATTTATGTTAAACAGCCCACAATCTGGACACGGCTGTTTGCATGGACAACGGGACAAAACTAACTCAGATCCTGATAGAGCCATCTGTGTTTGATCTGTCAATTCTCATCCCTACACCTTAAACCAAACCGGATGTTTTCCTACACAGCGCTCCAGCTCAATCAGGAAAGCAGGGCTGAGTCACTCACAATCTGATGAGATGGTCGCGATGACACCCCTTGGGCTCCAACTTTTGCGTCTGCGAATAATCACAGTCGAGTAGCAAAATCACGGTTTTAATGAGATTTGGAGCGGTTTGCTGGTCTCGGATCTCAAAGGTCAGCTGTCGTCATGCATTACATCTATCTTGATTTGAAGTTAAACTCGGTAGTTGCTGAGCTGAGCGATACACGTTGACAGTGGCAAGGTCTGCTCCTCATTTGTATGTGGCTTGTCAGAGAGTAAGTGTACCTATTTATACAGGGAGCTGGGGGAAATATAAAATTCTAAGATTTTTGTGTGTGTGTGTGTGTGTAAATGTGTTTTTTTACTCCTGCTGCCGACTTTTCCACATTGGGAAATTCCTTTAAAAAGCCTCTTCTCGTCATATTGTGTGCCATGGGGTGTTTGATGATGCTGGCTCTGTCCATAATCATGATCAATGCAGGCTTCAGCAAAGGCTGCTGGCTTTATCTGCCCCTTGCATGATATCCTGGATCTGACAGGACCTGATATTTTATACTTTAGCACAAGACCAAACAAAAACCCATCATTTCCTTTCCCTGCTTATTCCCTTCTGCCCTCTTT
>NW_010168404.1:2324-23082 GCF_000695765.1 Mesitornis unicolor
CTGGCCACTCCAGATGGGTTCAGGTCCCATGTGCACGACTCTGTGCAAGCAGATCAACTGCATTGTCTTTCATTCGCCCAGTAAAATGCATCAATTTAAACTATCCCAGCTCAAATCTTGTTTATCACCACTGCAGGTATGTTTACAGTTACCACAGGCTATGATTCCCATACATTTTGTTGTATTTTCATTGTTTTCTTTTTTTTTATACAATAGTCTTATGAGGTGGGATGGTTACTCCTCTGCATAAGAAGCCAGTGTTGGGAGAAACAAAATCTGAAAGCTCAAGGGGTAGCCAGGTGAATTGCTTCCCTGGATTTTAGTGGGGAAATCTGGAAGTTCTTGGTAGGTGGAATTGCTGGATGACTGCTTCACCAAGACTCAAAAACCCCCTCTGTTAGAGCAAGATGAGGAGCTGTTACAATGACAGAAGTGTACACAGTGATAGAAAAAAGGATATTTGAAGGGACAGAAAAAAGAAACAAGTTTTTTCCTGCTAATTTTATTTTCCAGGCTGCAAAAGCCCCCCTTTAAATTAAGTTTAACCTTTACTTTCAGAGGCAGCTGAGGAAATACATTTCCAGTTGCAAAACAGTTGGTTGCTCTCTGAGACAGACTTCCCCTTTGGGGCTGCCAAATCTCAATGCGACTCTCAGCACTGTCCTCACTTAACCTCTCTCAGAGCCAAAAAAATATCCAAATAACTGCCTGCTTCATGCACTGACCATTAATTTGGCCAACACCAATCGAGCAAATTAATTACTGTGAATTTAAATGAAACTTTCCTGCAGCTGTCAGACAGCAAGTTAGTTCTTTTGGTTTACTGGAAAGAAAGTGGGCAAGGTAAATAAGTCAAATCAAAAGCCCTCTCTAAGTGTTTGAGTGCAGCTGTCCTGGTAGTCCTCAGCAGTGTGGAGATGGAGGTCCCAGAAGCAGGGGGGACTTTGTTGCCCTTGAGAAACACACCCCAGCTGTGTGTTCCCACCACCTTACCTGTGCCAAGACACCCCAGGACAAACCTGGTGCTCCTGAGTCCTTTAGTCAAGCACTCGTGAATGAGCACAGGGAGGAAGGCCTTTTCTCCTCATCGTATTAAGGATGGTGAGGGAAGAAGCTACAGATACACTCCTAATGTAAGTAACAAGATTTCTTATAATTGAAATTATCAGTATTAATGCATGTGCGAACACGACGTGAAGTTTTGAGAAAATTGCTCATCAGCACATGGCATCATTTTGGTAGATACAAGTGCTAAAAACCATTTTTTGTTTCCTCTACATGTTGAACGGGGAGTGGGAAGATAAATGTAGGAATCCTCCAAAGTCTTTCAAGCAAGGGCTAGGTCAAATCCCAGTTAGCCCTCATCTGCTTGATGTAAGTAAATAAAACCTCCCGAGAAACAAAGAGGTACATGGACACATCCATATATATACATATATACTTATACATACATATACACACACACCCCCTCCTCCCACTTATATATGTATATGTATATATATACACATGATAGTATATGGGTAAATATGGTAATCTATTTAACTTTTAATCTATCTATAAGGTCAAGTTCATTTTTTAAGCCCTGGTGCAATAGATTTAGCTTCAGTGCACTGCCTTCCTAATGAAACTCATATTTCTGGTGTCGCCCCAGGCAGCATCCAGCACACACATCTCACTAAGTGCCTTTATAAGGAAGAGGAGACACTGCAATGAGTCTTAAAATGAGGACCTGCTGTAAAGAAACATCAGTTCTACATTTTTCAACACATGCTGAGACACTGATATCTTCCTTAGGTGGATGAGTACAGCATGGCACATGTGCATTCTTAGTGGTCCTGGGGCAGAAAGAGCTCTTTTAGACATAATAAAAATGGGAGAGATAAGCTAGAATCAACACAGATACGGTGAAAGAACATGCCCAGGCCTTCAGCACTGCTCCAACGAAAACTCAAGTGCAATTTGGGTTTGAGATCCTTTACAAGGACTGCGGTTATCACCACAGCTGAGGAAAACAGGCACTGTTGGCACTAAGCAGCATGGATGTGTTGTTGGTGGTGCTCCAGCGCCTCCAACGCTTCTCCTTGATCTGTGATTGTAGTGGTCAACTCCACCACGCTTTGCCCTTAGTTTTGCTTAGTTTGGTCTCTGCTCAGAGGTCACCACTTGCTCCTGGGACAGGAGACCTGGCAGGGTTGGGCGAGTTGCTGCACCAATCCAACATCCCTCAGTGAAATGAAGCTGTGAAACGGCACGGTGCCATCTGCAACAGATGGGCACAAACACGTTATTGCTTCTAATGCATCCCCAGGGATGCGTTATGGAGATGTCCGGCTTTGTTCGGGATGTCACCTTCTGTCCATCCATCTGCTGGTCTAGCATTGACTGAGTCTCCCCAGTTTAGGACGAACTGTGTTGTGCCTTTATCTCCTGAGAGCCAACATTTGCACCCATAGCATTGTGGTAGAAGTCAAAGCTCCAAGGAGATGGTCTTCAAGACTAAGAGTAGCTCTGCCTCTTCCCTCAATTCTGCTCTGATTTAGTTTCTTTCTGTCTTTTCCTTCTGCCTTGCTGATGCCATCACGTACAACTGAAGCCAACCCAGCTCACAGTTTCTGAAGCTACCAAGTCTTGGAGGAAAGAAGCAACATCAGATCTTATTCCCCATATTCTTCAAGTTGCTGTGTGCCCTAGGTAACCAGTAAGACCTTAGGTCCAAGAACAGTCCCCAATGAACAGGGCAGGGAGGTCTGGGAAAGCTTCTCAGCAAGCTGAGGGAGTAGGGAAATTGTCCCTTGCACACACTGTCTTTTAAAATGAAGCTGTATAAACTAAGGTGGGGATCAGATTATGGGGTGGCCGTGGAATGAACCCTGGAAGTCCTTTTCAGCCCCATGTTTCTGGAGACATTGAATTTAAGGGTTTAATCAAATGAAGGCAGGAGCTGAGTGTGTGTAAATGAGGAAAACTGCTTATTTGGTAATGCTGGGGCCAGACCACAGCCAGAATGGGTTAAATTTGTCCAGCAGCAACCGGCAGTTACTGGATGTCTTTGCTTCTGTTTCCCAGCTGCTTTCATAAAGGGTTTGTTGCTGTCTGGGTCTGCCCCAGCCTGACTGTCTGCACCAAAATCAACAACCCCGAGCGGACTCCGGCCGGAGCATCCCCGCTCCGAGGAGCGACAGCTCTGCAATACCTGCCCTGAGCAAGGCGGGATGAAATCCTCTCCTGCCTTCACACTCCAACTCTGGGCTGTGACAAATGACCCAGAGTGGCTGTCACATAGCTGTGCTAACGTCCCCTGACAGGGTCAGGCTGTGATGGTAAACTTTCTAATGAATGAGGGTGCTTTGAATTAAACGGTGTTTAGTTAATTTTATTCCCCTGGCTGATAACACGAAGAAAGGGATGAAATGTGTATTGTTGCCTAAGTCTGAATAAATCTTTCAGAAGTTGTACATAACATAATCAGACTCAAGGGGTCCTTTCTAGCAGATGCCTGAAGCAAAAAGCAGATAAAAATTTTTAACGGGGTCTGATTTACGGTCTGGCTTGGCAAATATTCATATGAGTGTGAAAAAGCTTCTGAAGATGCGCCACAGAGCATTGCATCCCCAGTCATCTTTCTCGCTGCTTGCTCCATCTCAAATCAGATTTGGTATTTCAAGTGATTTCAGCTTCAGGCTGATTTTTCTTGCTTCAGTTCAATCTCAGGTTTCGAGCTGAAGATGTTTCACACATGGCAGATTGTCACCTGTTATCTAAGGGTCCAGCAACACTGACCATGACTGAGTTTGAACCAAATGATACACTGGAATAAATCAATGGATTTATTTATTTATTATTAAAGGATCGTTGTTAAGCTGTCTTATACCAGACTGGTTTTACTCTCACCAGGATTAATAACAGGCCATTTTCTAATGACCCCATAAAATTCTGCCATGGTGCAATACGAAATATTTGCCCTTAGCTTTCTTTGAAGCCTGCAGTATGTTTCTGTGGCTTCAAATGCCAGGGGTGACAGAAGACCATCTCATTTTTAATTGCCTAATGTACGTGCAGAAGCCATGTGGAAGCTGGATGCAGAGCATGAGCATCCGAGGATATAAGAAGAGGGGAAGGCAAAGGACACGTAAAGATATCTAGCAATATGGAAGAATTTAATGCAAAGACAAACATTTCATGCCCACACAAGGCATCTTTGCTGCCTCAAGTAATATCCAAAAGGGTATCATTTATTTCTGAGTATTTTCTGGAGTGCTTTTGTTTTGCCTGCAACAACGAACATTGCACTACATTATGTTTTGAAACAAATACAGAACGAGGCAGCACTCTCAGTCTCTCACGCACTCATATACTCCCGTGTTTCTCTAACAGCAGCAGTAGTGGCTGAAAATGTTTGCCTAAGAGAAAGGCAAAACTTGGGTAGCAGGTGGAGATAAAACAAAAGCAGGTCTCCTGTCTGACATCTTGTTTTCCTCGTGTGACTAACACCATAGGCTGTTTTCCTATAGAGTTGTAGGAGCAACTTAAAGTCAAATGTTGTCTTTGCAAGACCCAGTTCCTTTCCTCATGTAGGTAAGTAATAATGCTGGCAAGGCCTTATGCAGCATTTTCAGTCCTTGATCTCAGAGATCTTTATAAAACCAGGGGAGGCCAGGGTGAAGAACCAGATTCTCATTTTGCAGATGAGGAAACAGAGGTATAAAGAAGTAAAACGACTTCTCAAGTTCACCCTAAAGGTCCCCTTGCAGCTGACAAAACCTCAGCCTTGCTCCCATGCTGGTGGCTGTGCTCCTTCTAGCAAAGATGTGTTTTTTTCAAAGCACCTAAAGAGAGCAAATTATCCAAATCCCTCTGGCATGACTGAACTCCTGATGTTTTGAATCTCACTTCCAGACTAGATATCTGAGGTTTTTTATGGGAGAATAAATTTTATGCCTACTCTAGTCACGTGTGCCCGAAGGAGCAACGACCTAGTGAAAGACATAGACCCATTTGAAAGTCTCATCTTGAAGCCAGTTACTGGCACCCACATTTTAATGTCTAATGAAGCTTTTCAGATGGACAATAGCCATGAGCTTGTGACAGCTCACACTGAGTTGTTTTTGGAAACCAGCACAAGCAACAAGCCAAGAAGGACGGTCTGCAAGAGGGAGGGCCAAGAGTGGGTCACTGGGGCACTGGGTGGTAAAGCTGGAATGTAAAATGGATCAACAAAAGACATCTCAGGACTTGCAGGAGGAGTGTGTGGATACAGACTCTCTTTTCAGCCACTACTCTTTGTGTACTGCCAGGGAAGACCAAAAGAAACAACAACAGCAAAAAAGCCCCTGAGCACACAAGCCTTCACGGAAGCCATTGCCACCTATTTTTGTCTCTGTTTAGTAGTAGTACAACATGACCTGAATTTCCTGAGAAATACCATCTTCCTTTGAGTTTGTTTCCATGCAGTTACCAGTTCCTTTTTTGGTTTGGGATGGGAAGCATTCAGAACGGTCAAGGTCAAATCTTTGTGGAGCACCAACTGGCTCTGGAAATGTGACTTTCTCAAACACAGCAGTTGGGTGCAGGAAACAAGGAAATCGACGGGAAAAGAGAAATTAAGAGCACAAGTGCAGCCAGAATATGCACTGGGCATTTTTCCCTGTTGATATTTACTCCTCCATCTGCTGGATCAGCACTTTTTTCTTCTGCCAGCATGTGAAGAAGAAAATAAAAAGGCTGGTGACACTGGCCAAATAAGCCCATTGCACTCTCTTCTGTGGCTCCTGACCTGGAACTCCTTGGATCAAATAGAAAGTCTTTGTTGATTTTATGGCAAAAAGCTCTGACAGTCCTCCTGGAGAGCCTAGCTCTTGGTAAAATGTTTTCCAAGCATGCAAAGCTAACCCCCACGAGTCCCTCAAGAAGAGGAGTTGAGCCAGGATTTCAACAGAGGCTGCCAACCTCAGCTGTCATAATCATTATGACAGTAAATTGTATCTCAATATGAAAGAGAAAATAAGAGGCAAAAGAGGAAAGGGTGTTTCTAGGCAAGAGAAGGTCTTGGAAGAAAAGTTGCTTATAGTATTACCCTGAAGTTAAAGGTACCAGCTTGGAGAAGTAAGACTTCTTGGTCCTTTGCCACCCAGGGCTGAAAACAGCTTTTTTTCCTCTGAATTCAAATGCTAAGTAGACCTGGTCCTGTTCAATGCTTGCACATGAAGACACCACAAGCATAGCTGAAGAAGTCAGGGTCAAGCATTAAACTCCAGAAAATGCTGAGTTGAAGAAACAAAACCCACCCAACAACAACATCTTTTCAGCAGCTTTGGGCTGGCAGAGAGGAAACGAGAACTTTGCCATGCTGACTCATGGGTACAGACTCTGTGTCTTTAACTTTGCTCTCTGTTTGCAGGGATTTCCCTTCTATCAGGGAAGGAGCAGCTGGGCCTTAGCAAAATGGAGAAACAGATATTTCTGTCACATGCCGGTAATAAAGACAGGCTTCACAATGAGCTGTTTTCTTCTTGCATTGAACAAGGAACTTCAGTCACAGAGCAAAAATAATATCATCTGAAAAACTCTCTGTTTCCTCTGGCTGGCAGAGGCTACCAAGGGTCAGGGTGACTGGGAAATGCCAGGACAGAATTATTTGCAACTCCAAAATCTCAGATTGAATGTTTCTAGACTGTGGTGACCATGAGAACGTGCTGGAGAATGAAAAGGGATGCGGATTTATTATAACCTCTGTGTGACAGACAGTCTTGCCATATACCACTAGGTTCCCAGAGGTTTTCAAAGTGCATGACACTGATCCTCATGCCTCAGAGTAGAGGGAAAACTCACCAGACTGATGTTGCTCAGTAGGGACACAATAAATAATGAGGATCTCTCTATTTTGAGGGTGAGAAAAGTAATGTCAGGAGATAGGTTGGCTGTGTGAACTCCCCTCCCGGGGAAGCTATTTTCCATTTTCCTCCAGGAAAAGTTGACTTTCTGCAAAACATACGTACACACAAGAAAGGAAGATACTCTCTGGGTCCAGGGCGTCAGGGAGTCAAGGGGACCCCAAGATAGTTTCACTGGCTCCTTTGTAACCAGTAGGATAGGTATGAAGTGACAGCTGCTCAAGGAGCCTTTCCATGGATATGTCATCAGGACTGTACATTAGCCAAAGCTGCTGCTTTTGTAAAACTTGCCCCTGTGTCATTGATGATGCATCGTTAGCTGAATCTGTTTAGGTCTCTTTATTTTTCTGTGAAACCAGTAACACTAGACAGGGCTTAGCATTCCCAGTAAGAGGTCAATTCCCCCTCCCTCCCCGACTCCTTTTGGAATGGGGAATATATCTGTGCATGTATGAATGCAGCTCATGACAGATTTGCAGAGAAGATGCAGCCCATTGCTCAGGTCTCAGGGCTGATGTGTTTGGCAGCCTCTTGAACTCACTCCTTCTCCAAGAGGGCACATAGGATATGTGGAGGTGGTGGTGGGGGGGAGCTTTCACATGTTCCAGTCCCTCCAGCGCTGTGTTCAGTCAGAGCCAATTTGTCGGACACCTCATCAAGAGGCAGACAGCAGAGAGCACCCCACAGGCTGTTTCCAGTGATGGTTTTGAAGAGCTGAGGTCTCAGGAGAAGTGAATAGGGACCTTTTTATAGTCTGAGAGATAATTGCCTGTCTGGAAGTATTGAGCAAAGCAGTCTTTTGGAGCAGATCTCAAGAGTCAAGCTCTATGGCTCAGTAATGATCTCCAGTGGTATGGGGTAAGACTCCACATGAGGTCACCTACTGATGCTCATGGTCCAGTCTAAGCCCTCAAAAGCCATAACACAGTCAGATCATATCCCAGTGGAGAGATTGTGAGTGCTCCGATATCTTGGTCATGGATGCATGCAAGGCTGTACTCCGATGAACTTGGTGGATGGTTGACAAATTTATTTCCTTGGAGAGACCTGGACAATGCCTAGGGGCAGAGGAAGTTGGTGATCTGTCACCTCCTGGTGCTCATTCTCCTGGGGTCCAACTGGAGCCCTATGGACGTGTGTGCTCTTGCCCCCACCTAGTGGCTGTCCCCAAGCCTGCACCGTGTCCCCTCCTCTTCCTCAGGTGCCATTCAGCTCCGTGGGAAACACTTTGACTCTGCTGTTGGCAGTCTTGGCGTGCTACCTAGCTTGGGACTGTGCCCTTTTGCAGTTGGGCTTTGTGGCACATTCCCCAGTGATAAATTACTCGTGCACAAAATTCCTGGTGGGCAGAGTATAAAAATTTGGGAGACGTCAGGCAAATGGAACAAGACTATGTCTCTTACTCCTGTCCAGGTTCCCAACATGTGATCTGGCACTGAAGAATGTGTCTTTGCATGGAGCCCACCACCATGGCTAAAGTTGCAAAGAACAATTTGGTGGTGATAAATCAGGTTTTCTCCTCACTTTCTCCCTCAAAGATGATGGAGGGAGTGGAGCATCTCCCTTATGAGGAGCGGCTGAGGGAGCTGGGGCTCTTTAGCTTGGAGAAGAGGAGACTGAGGGGTGACTTCATTAATGTTTCTAAATTTGTAAAGGGCGAGTGTCAGGAGGAAGGAGCCAGGCTCTGCTCTCTGATGTCAAATGACAGGACAAGGGGCAATGGGAGCAAACTGGAGCATAGGAGGTTCAACCTGAACATGAGGAAAAGCTTCTTCACTGTGAGGGTGCCAGAGCATGGCCCAGGCTGCCCAGAGAGGTTGTGGAGTCTCCTTCTCTGGAGACATTCAAAACCCGCCTGGACGTGTTCCTGTGTGACCTGGTCTGGGTGATCCTGCTCTGGCAGGGGTTGGACTGGATGAGCTTTTGAGGTTCCTTCCAATTCTTAAAATTCTGTGATTCTGTGATTCATGCTTATGACTTGCTTTTGTGCAAGCAAAATCAGTTTTGCAATATGATTACAAAAAAAAAAAAGAAAGGGGAAAATAAAGAAAAATAGATAAAAAAGGAAAAAAGTCCCCCAAAACTATCACCAGCAACAAAAAACAGGAGATGGGTCCAGATCTGGGCTGCTTCCCCAGACACAGGATAAGCTTTCAGGCAGAGACGACATTGTCTGAAGCAAAAGTGGAAGACTTGCTTCTGTGCAAGCAAAATTAGTTTTGCAATATGACTACAAAAAAAAAGAAAGGGGAAAATAAAGAAAAATAGATAAAAAAGGAAAAAAGTCCCCCAAAACTATCACCAGCAACAAAAAACAGGAGATGGGTCCAGATCTGGGCTGCTTCCCCAGACACAGGATAAGCTTTCAGGCAGAGACGACATTGTCTGAAGCAAAAGTGGAAGTTGTGTGTAAACATTTGGGTGTTCTGTCAAAGGCTGGGAAAGAAGATGATGTGATTTTGGTGCTGCATGTAACTGGAATACCCCAGTGAACCTGAGACACTCAACAGTCATCTGCCTCTTACACAAACATGCATTACTCATCAACTCCAAGAGTAATGTAAGGGGCGCCCTATTTTCTGTAGGTATTTTTGCAGCTCCTATTACAGCATTATGTAGACTCTTTATAACCTTTATTGTATATCCCCCACAACTTTACAGACAAGACATCAGAGTTATTCCTGTTCAACCACTGGGAAAATTGAAGTGCATCAAGAGATGTACCCAATATCCCAGGGAAATAACCAGCAAAGTAAGTCGGGAACTGAACTTAGATCTCTGCTTACCACTGAGCTGCCTTATCTTAGATAAAACCTAAACAAAAAGCCACATTTTTTCTTTAATTCAACAAGACACAAATGTCACTGCTGGACTCCAAAGCATACCCAGCACTGCTCAAATGTTGAAGGTAACTGAGAGCAAAGCATTGCAACTGGTTAAGAAGCTCCACTCACTTGGCACTTTGAAGATGCCCATTGCACTGGTTGGAAACTTCTTCTCAGTGAGGGTGACAGGGCACTGGAGCAGGCTGCCCAGAGAGGTTGTGGAGTCTCCTTCTCTGCAGACATTCAAAACCCGCCTGGACGCCTTCCTGTGCAACCTCATCTGGGTGTTCCTGCTCCGGCAGGGGGATTGGACTGGATGAGCTTTTGAGGTCCCTTCCAATCCCTAACGTTCTTCCCCTCCCAACCCCTACCGGTCTGGGATTCTGTGATTCTGTGAAACCCCCTCCTCAGAAGACTGTGGTAGCCATTATGAAGAGGAAGCAGAAAGTCCCCACTGAGCATTATCCGAACACAGCTGCTCCAGGTATATTCCCTCAAGTAGTTACAGAAATGGCTTCTGATAGAGACTTAAACCCACTGGAGAAAGACATAAATGAAAGAAAAAATGTTGGATTACCCTCTTCCCTTTTCTCCTTCTGTCATCACACCAATAGGTCTGAGCTGGACTTGCCATGCTATAGCAAGAACAAGTGCCTAAAGTTCTTAATTTTGCTTAGTGAATAGATGTCCTTTAGGTCCATCCCTAGGACTTTCTGGTTGCTTTTGCATAGCATGCCGTGGCTACTCTTGCAGGCATAAAATGATTTTTGACGGAAAAAAACAGCTGAGGGTAAAGCAAGTGATCAATGATCAGTGATCACCTGTGTTTCCCCAAAGCATTGCTTTCATCTCTTTGGTGTATTCTTTCAGGACGGTTTGAGGAAATCTGCAGGGCTCTCCAGGGATTTCTGCAACAGCTCCTCTGTTTTCTCTGTGTAGAAGCTGGTGGACTTTCTGCGGCAAGATTGCTCCATGCAATGCCTAGCACTCATCACAACATAGCACAGGAATGGTCGTCGTACAGAGGACTAAAGGGCTGTCTGAGTACCCCGTCCTTTCTCCATTAATATCAGGGCTGGAGTAGCAGCAGTCACCCTCTAGTCCTCTTGCAACATCTCTTTCATTCTAGGATGAAATGCTTAATTTCTTGTCATGCAGGGTCAACTCCGTATCTCAGCTCTCCTTGTTGCTCTTCTCTGTAGCTCTTCCAGTTCTGTTTGACTTTTTTTGAGAACAAGAACTATACTTCACATTCAAGATGTGGAGAATGGCCTGGATGTCTATGGTACCCTAGCCTTTCTTTACTCTAGCTCAGGTATATGGAAACTGGATCTCAAAACCTGGGTCTCCCTTTACAGTCATTAAGGAAAGCAGACCTCCCTGGAGGTGATTCATCTCAGGTGTAGTTAGAGGTTCAAGACAGGACAGATGAATCATTCTCTGGAACAGTGGATTTTTCTCCTCAAATTGTCAACTTCAGCCTAGAGGAGGTTGAGACGTTCTAGTCATAGGTGCCCTTTGCTGTCAAATTATATCATGCTGAAGAAAGTCTACCCGAACTGATTTTTTCCTTTCTGTCTGACTCCTTTGATTTCTATCAGGAGAGGATGAGTTCCTGATCTTCTCCATCATTCTGCGACTCTTCTTCAAGCTCATGACGAACTTCTCAACTCAGCTTTTTCTGCCAAACTCTCCCTTCATTTTTCAGCAGTTTTCAAGTTAGATTTTCCTCCCAGATCAGCTCTTCTTCCTCTTTTTGTTGTTCCTTCTTTCCCACGGTTGCCCACAAATTTGCCTTTCCTTCCTGTTCTTCCAATGTCCTTCTTCCCACCCCTGCCACCCTTAAGTTCTCACACAGAAAGAGGGGGAGATGTGTTGTTTCTTACACATACCCTTTTTAGGCCTTTTTCTCCCAGAAAGAGCAACAGCACTGGATGAAGTCTCCCAGAATTAAATCACCCAGTCAACACCTTTCTGGGGGCATCGTGGGGAGCAGGATGGCCCTGTGAATTCATCTCACTTTTCTCTCAACTGCAAGTCACAGACTGAGGACTGTTGGCAAAAACTGTCCATTTCAAAGACTAATAAACAAGCTGTCTTGGATGCAAGCAGGTTTGCAGTTGGGCTGGAAGAGAGAAGAAAGATTGCTTTCCAAGCCCTGCAGCGATCCCAGATTTGATAAACCCACTCTTTTCCTCTCCTCTCCCTCCCTCACCTCCCAGGGGTACAACTCAAGTATTTATGAATGCAAACGCTTCTTGGGTCAAAAGCAGGTCAGAAAATGTTGTGCAGGCAAGATAATGTGTCCTCTGTTCCACAGCAGCACATACTGTAACACAAAAAAATGCTGCCCATGCCCCTTAAGTGCTCTGTTCTCACCCACCCTCCTCCTTTGACTGGAGCTCTGTCCTGCCACATGGAGAGTTTGGCTTTCTGAAGCAATGAAGGCTGAAAAGATCAATATCAGGTTGATCTGCTGACCAGTCCTGGGTCTGTGCTTCTAAAAATGGACAAGGTATATAATTTTTTTTGTGGGAGATAAGTGAAGGATGGAAAAACACCATCGAAAGCTAAGGCTGTGCTCACTGGCTGTGGCTTGCAGCAAAGGCAGAGAAGTGTTTCAGGAAATACACAGGCTTGGGCCCTCTGTGGTAACATGCACTTGGTGTCGATGGCTTTTGGAAGCAAAAAATATGATCCTTGGCTTCTCAAGGCACAGTGTCTCATGCAGACTACGAGCCAGGATGATACCTTGCTTTCACTCCTCGCTCACCTGCCTAAAAGCCTCTTGAAATCACTATGACCCTTATTCTCTGCCTTTGTCAATGGAGCGTAGAGGACAAAGGTCTGTTGTTTCTTGGTGGGGAGCAGCCTGAACCTTCCCTTTCTGCTTTTTTTGGTTGCCACAGCAGTCTCAGTCATTAAATGAGGGGTTTGTTTTGCTGTGTGAATGGTGCTGTGGGCTCTAGAAGATGTGTTGGCTCAGCTTTCATTGAAGACTGAACCTAGAGAAAGTCCTTCAGACCTATGCCAGCATCCCTGCCTTCATAGCACAGCCTCAGCACATCTCTGTGTCATGTCATGTTTCCGTCTGCCTGGGGAATGATGGTATCTCATTAACTAATTGGTCCTCATGACAGTCCTGTGCTGCATCTGTTCCAGGTCAGGGGGAGGGAAAAGCCGATTTCCATCATCTCCCGGGGAGTCAATGGTGAGCGGGGGGCACAGATCTACCCCCCTCAGCTGGCGGGCATCCAGCCCTTTCCTGTCCGTCCATGGTGCCTTCAGAGATCCCCTGATGCTCACAACAAGGTCATTTATGAATGTTCGTTATGCTCAGATCTCTGCACAAATTCTCCAGGAAATGCAGGCAGGCTCCGAGCGTGGTTGCATTATATTTATCCATTAGTTATTCTTTTAACCTTGATCACCAGCAGTCCCCTGCTTTGTAAGTACTGATCCTATTTATATACTAAGCAGTGTTGTACTGACCCAGCTGCCCTCCTTGCTGGAGATAATGATGAGATAATCTAACTTATCATCTTACTTCCTGCTTTTAGGACTCAGAAATATATTTAAACACTGGCAGCTGGAAGGGTAGAGTTAGTTGTCACCCTCACTGATGCTCTAAGAACCAGTTTTTAGGTAACCCAAGAAATCCAAATCCTTCCTTCCCTGTTTGCTTTCTGCTGAGCAATAGCTGACACAGGTCACGCTGTGTTGTGGACAAAGGAGGCCACACTCCATGGAGAAGAAAGATGACTCCTGAGATTGTGAAGGCACCTCTGGACCAAATTCAACCCTTGATGTTGGTGGAAAAGCATTTCAAGTCTGGGCTGCACATGACAGTGCCCTGCATCAAAGTGACCCAATGTGTAAATGAGCCTGGAATGGCACTGGTTGCTTGGAAAAAGGTGATACAGAAATCATATGGAAAACCTCATAGAACTGATTGAAATCATCCTCATCAGAGGTGAGGTTAACAGGAGAAAGTCACCTTCCATAACAAGTAGTTGCTCCTGTCACTTTTGCTTCATTCATGGTCCTCCTTCTTTTCCCAGCAAAACATTGATCCTACCGTGAAGAGCAGCTCATCCTGTGCATGGAGAAAAAGATGTTTTGGGCAAGAAGAATCTGAAGACCTAGTCCTGGTGTGTAAGGAGGCCACATAGCAGTCCCTCAAGCACCAGTCATCTGTCAGCTTCTAACACTCTACCATCACAACCTGAAAGTTCACCTGTCTGATGGAAAACAATAAGAAAGTAATCCATAAGTAGTTCCACAGGCACAGACTAACTTTACTTATAGAACTCATGGTCTTTATGAAGAAAAGGATAACCAAACACAATTCAGTGGATATATTTCTATTAAAACTCATGTGCCTGCAACTGTCTGGGTTAGAACAGGCACAGGCTGACTGCAATTCCACTCCAAATGAGGTCATTGAAATGGTACAACAAGCATTACTAATGCTGCTGCATCATGCTAGCCTGTCAGATAGATCCCAGGGCTTTAATGCAATGCTATATATATTTATACAGTTGCCCATGCTTCTTTAATTAGGAGATGCAAATGCTAGTGAGAGACAAAGCAGAAAATGCCAACAAAGGCAGATCATGCTTCCGTTCGCATGGAGGCATTCACTGCTGACACAATACAGCTGCATCAGCTGTTTCTTTCGGGGCTGTATTTGGCTCTGTTAAAGCCTATTGATTAACAGTAAATTGTTTAGAGTGATGTCATTTTCCAGGGGAGGCAGAGGGGTGAGGTTGGAGGGTTGGGGCTATACCTATGCTGCTGGCTATGTGGGGAGCTGTACTCAAGCCATGGACACCACTGCCTGGACTGGAAAACCTCACGATCTCAGACAGAGGTTTGGAAAAGCTGCTTGGCATGGGACAACCTGGAGGTGGCTGTCCCTGCTTGCTCCAGATCACAAATTCCAGGTTCTGCAGGAATCGTCCTGCTGGGGAGAGATGAGGACATGGTTGGGGGTGAACATAGTGTCCTTTCCAAAGCACAATATGGATATATGGGATCGGGCTACAACAATCAGTCTGGATAAAACATGTTTCAGATGAGCGGACCCTGATCTCCCTATCTTCTCTTGACTGGGTGTGCACAGTCATCTGCAGCATGTAGTGGTGGGAAATGTCCAAGACTGAAGGGGAAGGAGTTCATGTTTTCTCTGCTTGTTGTGAAAATGGGGGGGAAAAAAGGAAGAAATGAAGTACAACACCCTGACAGGACATCCAGACACCTACCAGCAGACAGGCTCAACCCTGATCCTGATGTTGAGCATCTCTGAGTCTGAAGACAATTGGGAGCCACCATAGGTCTCCTGGCAAAATCCCTGGTGCAGAGGCAATTAGGCTAGCAATGCTTGTGTTGGCCCAGTTTGCATCATTGTAAAGAGGCAGCAGAATTACCTCAGCAACTAAAAACCCTTTGTCAGCATATGCTGTCTCTACAGGTCTGTGTTTCTGTGGGAGGCGAGGGTGGGGAAACGGGTGGGCATCAGCCCTTGCTCCCACTCTTCCACTGCAGAATGACCATCCGGGTCCCTCTCTGCAGCCTCTCACCATTGCACACCATGCCCCTGTCCACAGCAGGTGGTGTCTGTCCCAGTCTGTACTGGGAGGCATTGCTGTCCCAGCAACAGCAGTGTACCCAGATGTAGACAGATCCTGCAGACGCAGTGCCTAGAGGTGAAACGGTGGCTTGATGAACAAGACTGAGGTTGATCTAAGACAACCTGATTAACCTTTAGGACACTCCCAGTGCTCCCATTTACCGTAGTTTTCTGCAGAAAATTGCCCTCAAGCCATTAAGAGAAGAGTGGCTGAGGGCAGGGAGCAATTGCAATGCTATGTACATACTTCAGTTCACAGAACTGTGCTGTAACATAGGAAACATGGAAACAACCTGAATGCTCAGCTGAGTTGAGTTTCATCCTGAACAAAAATTAAAACCATTGACTATCAGAACCCTCATTTGGATCTGAAGTAGGAGGCCTTCACTATTAAGAAGGTCATCCCTCCATCCCTTGGCCTACAAGTCAAACCTATCTCACAGCTGTAAGATGCTCATGTTCTTCTGCATAGCACATACTGAAAGATTAAAACGTCATTCTGCTACTTTCTCAAGGCTGTGCCTTCGTGGTAGTTAAAATAAACGTTGCTTATTAGCTACAGAAGTGCTTCTTCCACCAGAACCACAGTGCAAACTGTGTCTGCAAGACAACAATGTATTATCCATAAGTCTAGTGTAGACAAGCCCTTGGTGTGGAGGCTTAACCTAAGATTCAACCCTGGTTGAATTTCTCAGCCAGCCTGAGATTTTTCACTCCTTTATTTTGCTTGTCGTATGTGTAAAGTCTGAGGTTAACAGGCCTGCTTCTCCAGTCTCAGAGAACTTGGTGTTATTCTCTTGAAAAACAGTCCCATCCTGAAGTGTTCACTTGTATTAAATCCCCAGTGAATTTTACTTTGAAGCAATAGTGCTAGGACAGTATTTGATACCCAAGGGAAGATTAGGAGAAGAGACATTCTTCTGCCAAATTTAAAGTTTGTCAGAATTGCTATGATACAGATTTAGAACAGAATGAAACTTTTTGAAAGATTCTGTTATATTTAGCTCTGGCAGACTGTGCTGTTTTGAGCAGCCTCCTATTCCCCAAAGAATCTCGAAAGTAAAAGAGAAAATTGTTTCCAAATCAGAATAATTATAGCTTGCATAACACAGCCTTGCATCCAGTTACAAAGTCAAAGAAACCAATCAGGGCATCTTGCTTGTACAAACAACGTCTTAAATTGCAGGGAGGAACATTTCATGATATCCCAAGTAACACAAAATAGCCGGCTTCATTTTGCTCTACGTTTGAAAGTTTAAAAGATTCACAAAACCTACAGAATCCTCATACTTTACCTCATTCCCTCTTGCCAAAGACCTGTCTTGAAAGAGAATTCTGAAGGTTTTGGGTAGATAAAATACAGGTAAAATAAAGTTTTGTCCTTGCATTTATCCATGCTTGCTACAAATTCTTGAATAAATAAATAATCGTGCACTTTTTCTGCACTTGTTTCTTTCTTTATTTAGCTCATTTTTTTCAGGCTGCACATGCTTTTTGGGGCATAAGTGTCTGTGCCTCAAGGTTGTTTTTTTTTCTGAACAGCATCAAGGGAGATGGGGATCTCCAATTCTCTCCGTGCAGCTGCAACACCCTCTATAAACGAATAATAACCAATTCAGTGGTGGTTAGTTCTTTAGGGCAGGTCACTATAACACAGCCCACCCTAAACAACTTCTGTCTAAACATGTTTTGGGAATCGGGCCTAATATGATAATTCTGGGGAATTTTCTTTCTCAAAACAAAGGTTCACAGAGCAATGCCCTCCTACTCAAAAGTGGATCCGCCAACACCCTCGGATGCTGCACTGAGGTAGCAATTATTGAAAAGACAGAATAGACTTGCAGTAGTGTCCCCAGATTCCATCCCATTGAGAAGGAGGAGCAGCAGCCTTGGTAAAAGCCTGATCCAGATAAGCAGAACAACCGCTTTTCGATAGCTGGTGCCCATGAACTAGTGCACTGTTACACTACCGATTGCATATGTTAAAAATCAGCTGTCTTCAAAGATTTTTCTAATGTTGGAGATCACAAAGGTCCTTGCTTGAAGTTTTGCAAGTAGGCAGGCCAAGACTCCAGGGCAGCGTGTGCAGTTAGGGGTGAAACGCATTGCAGGTCCTTCTTGTTCAGATCCAAGATGTGGTGTGAGGTGACAACAGATCTGACAGCAGTTTCTCCGGTTTTCCACAATCCAGGATGCCTGGAGGACCTGCCTTATCCTCATTGTCTATGTAGAAACCAAGTCACCATTTCCAAATAACAGACTGCCCCTGAGGAAAACCGTAGTTTCACCTCTCCAGACTTCACCTCCACTTATTTTCAAGTAGGAGAATATCAAGATATTTTCTCAGGTGCTGCCATTTCAAGGAAGAAGAAATGTTGTGTTCTTGCATAGTTGTGTCAGAATCCTGTAACGCAACCTACCATAAAGATAATCTAATCTGGTTTAGAAACAACTCCTATTTTTACAGTGAGGATGAACCCACCTGTTGAGTTTACAGAACAAGTGATCTGAAAAACCCAGAGCCGTTTGTGAGGCGGCAGAAATTTCCATTTACCTTTTCTGCTTCCTCTCTGTGAAGGTCAGAGACCACATGGATCAGGACCATGCTGTTCCTTTCTCCTTGGAAAAACAACATAGGGATCAGATTCATCTTACTGATAAATACACCCAGTGTAGCTGTCTGGACAGGGGTGGCTCTATGTGATTTGGGAGCCCAATGGAGATTTAGTTAAAATAGCTGACAGAATCTAGGCAAGGATCCAGCTAGGCATGTGTAGGTGCTTGATGCAGGGTGAGCTATATTCGTCTGCAGATTATCAACCACATTAAGTAGATACTTGATTCAGTTTTCTACATACAGATATGTAGTGAATAAAATGTGCGCTATTAGTGTTGGCTTCATTGGTTGTGGAGGGAACCTAACACTGGTGGTTTTTATGCAGAAGACCTCTGTGGGTGATTGGTTGGTTTGATGAGCTCCGTCACAGTAAGAAGGGTGACAGCTCAGTCTCTGTAGAGCAAGCAGCATCTCCTGCATTACCTTCACAAACGTACAGAAGGACAGACAGACAGACAGATGCTTGGCCTGCACTTCAGATTATGATAGCAAGAGTCATTCCCTACCAGACAAATGTTTCTATGTGCTACTCAGATAATTAGTGATAAATATCTCCAGTTTTCTTACCTGTTCTCTCTTCCTTTGAATCTAAGAGAAGAAAAGGTTTTGAATATCCCCAGGGAATATTTTCAAGAGACAAAGTGAGTTTGAGCAGGCAACTCTTCACTGCCAGTGTTGGCATTTTCAGATGGTTTTGTGAATTCTTGTAGTTTGTGTTTGTTTCCAGTGGAAGATGTTAAGGCATTGACCTGTTCCAGTATGAGTAAGACCCAGGTCCTGTAGACACAGGTGGCACAGTGTACAGTACCCTTCATGTTTTGCCCCAAAGCCCTGGTTCTGATCGCCACGCTTGTGCCTCCTGCTGGGACATAGAGCTCCCATGTGTCCAGGCAGCTTCAGTGTGACACCGAGACCATGAGACCATGGCCTGGGAAACTGCCGGACCAGGACTGTGAAGCACACAGCTCATCCCTACAGCATCAACACAGACAGGGATCCTTCCCAGACCTTTTTATGACCATCCTAAATGATCCACAGTCCTTCTCAGCCAGAGGGAGCTTTGTGGGCACAAGCCAGATAGTTGGGAAAACCCAAAAAGGAGAATGACTCCTTGGAAGGGAACACCTTGCTGGTCCACCAGCCACGTTTTTGGCTTTTGTATTTACAAAGTGTCTTAAAACTGAGGGCAAGCCAACAGTGTGAACCCTACAGAATCCCTCCTAACAGAGAGTGTATTGGTGAAGACCACCTAAGGGCAGGAGAAAGCCTCAGCTGCAGCCAGGAGTGCAAATAAGGGATAATGCCTAGGGACAAGCCCTCATCAAACATTTTCCATCAACCTTTTCTGCACTGGAAGCATTTTACACCGAAGGTTTCCTTAAATGCAGCGTACCCCTGTGTTTGAAGCTGAACACAGGAATTTATTTTGCTTTGGGGGCCATGACTTAGCTTGAGAATAAATTGCCTTTGTGAGGACACAGGAAAGGAGCAGGGTACATCGTGTCCTTCTGAGTTACCCCTGGGCTTCCAGGTTGGACTCAGAAAAGAACAATAAACAAGACCAAGCCTCGGAGCCCCTCCTGCCTGAATTCCCATGACATGTGATGCTCTCACGCGGTTCCTACCTGAGACATGAGAGCTTCAGAGTGAGTTACAGTAGTTTTAGTCAGCGCCTCCCTTCTGCCCTGTGCTGCTTGATCTTATCTGACTGCGAGAACGATGACAGAAGTTTTTTTCTTGCACAGGGGGAAAACATCAGATATATTATAAAATGTGTTCCTGGTGCTTCTTCCCCTCTGTGGTGGGTTGAATGATTTAAAAATACAAGCACTTTCCCTCTCTTACCTGGTCCCTCTCTTCATGAGGATCCTAAAACTTGCTGGAGGGGATTGAAAAGCCTCCAAGCTGGAAATGCCTGAGTGTCTCGCAGACTCATAGCTCCTTCAAAATCGTCTCTGAGCTTTGGCCCTGGCCCTACTCATCTGTCAACAGGGCAAAACACATGTCTGCCAGCTTTTCCCATGAGCACAGTGAAGTTCTCTTCCCTCTGCCTGGCCCCAGCTTGTTTCAGTTCAGATTAAAAGCTGCATAAGCCTGATGTTGCCTTCTTAATGCATAGATGTGGGTTGATTACCAGGGAGCAACCACTTTGCCTCTGCTTTCTCATCAGGGGATAAGGAAATCTAACTTTTTCTTGGACTTTGTGAGGCCAGTGACGCTGACACGTTCATGGGAAAAGCCTCATTTTTGAAGCATGCCAAAATCCCAGATTTTGCCAGCTCCGTTCCCAGTTTCTGGGTGTCAGAGTGCTGGACAGCTGAAGTGAGTCCTTCCACACCAATAGCTTTGGCATGCTGCAGACTGTGCCACCGACATTCAGATCCCCTTTGGCAGACATTGCTTTGACATGTCACCAGCCCGTGGCCTTAAAAGGGTCCTGGTCCAACATAACCCATACCCTCACACTTCAGAGAAAAGACAAGGTGATTTCTGGCTTTGGGGTTCATCTTCCCCAAAACGGAGGCTGAGGGGAGAACTTATCATCCTCTACAGCTCCCTGAAAGGAGGTGGGGGTTGGGCTCTTCTCCCAGGTAAGAAGCAATAGGATTGACTTGGCCTCAAGTTGTGCCAGGGGAGGGTTAGGTTGGATACGAGGGAAAATCTCTTCACTGAAAGAGTGGTCAAGAACTGGAAGGGGCTGCCCAAGGCAGTGGTGGAGCCACCATCCCTGGAAGGGTTAAAAAACTGTGTGGATGTGGTACTTCAGGGGAAAGGGACCTGGGGGTCCTGGTGG
>NW_010168405.1:0-13336 GCF_000695765.1 Mesitornis unicolor
CAGAGACCGTATGGGATGAACTGACTGCAACTCCCATTCCCCTGTGCCACTGGGCAAGAGGAGGGAGGTAAAGAAACCATGAGCAAAGCTGAGCCTGGGAAGAAGGGAGGGGTGAGGGAAGGTGACTTTAAGACTGGTTGTATCTCTCACTACTCTATTCTGATGCTACTGGTAACAAATTAAATTTGTTTTGTTTTGTTTTCTCCCCAATATGAGTCTGTCTTTTGCCCGTGACCATAAGTGGTGAGCAAAAACTCTCTCAATCCTTTTGTCTTGGCCCATAAAATGGCATCATGGTGCTCAGTTGTTCACTGGGCTTAAAACATGACAGAAGGTAAGAGTGCAATGATCTCTTCCAGCTGCACAGTGTGTCAATTTTATAAATTACACCTCAAAGTGTGAAAACATGGCTCGCCTTAAGCCTCCCTTGATCTGCAATGAAACCCAGAATCAAATTTATGCTTGGACTCATACTAAGTTACCCTTGGGATGGTTTCTGCTTTATGGATGATTAGCTTACACTTACATACCAGCTAACATAACTGGAGGCCCATGTTCTATAGGAAAATTGGCCCCTTTATTAATAAACAGAGAAAACCTAGAACATAATAAAAGGATCAAAAGAACCACCCACCAGTTATCTGAGGATTGTGATCCTTAAGTCACACTCTACAGTGCGAGTGAGATAACTGCTGCAGCTATATTGACACTTAGAGTAGGAGTAGCAATAAATTACCATACAATAAAAAGAATCGCTTGCACCCTGGTAAAAGACATAAATTATATCTCACAGGCCTTAATGGCCCTCGGAACCAAAATTACACAAATTAGAGAAGCTACTTTAGAGAATTGGACTGCCATAGACAATCTTTTATTAAGATATAATCATGGGTGTGATGAGTTTAAAGGAAACTTTAAACTGGTTGGCTAGCTGAATAATATGATATGGTGCAGGAGTCAGTTGATTGCTTCCAACTGGTGTCTTTTCTAAGAAACTTGAAATAGATTCCTGAAACTTCAGCATGCCTATATCTAACATACTGAATTTTGGAGTTTTAAGTTCTCTTTTTTAAAAAAATATGGGGAAAGATGCAAGAATAAACACTATCATGTTCATGTAAGTTTTAAGTTGATGCTACCTATCCAGTGTTCATGTGATTTTTATATAGTATTAAACTCACTCTCCCCTAATTTTTATTAGGAGGAGCATACTACTTAATTTGCAGAAGTTTGGGAACAGAATTTGATGGTGCCATAGGTCTAACTTTTGCATTTGCCAATGCTGTTGCAGTAGCAATGTATGTTGTCGGTTTTGCAGAGACAGTTGTGGAGGTGCTCAAGGTAAATGAACCATATTGATTGTATTGAGTACCCTGTCCTTTACGCCAGTTTGAGCTATCTTTTAATGGAATTGTGCATTATAGTTTAAAGGCATGGAAAGAGGTATAAATTTGCTGCTGTTATATTGATGAACTACTGTTCTAATTCATTAGGTTTTTTATATAAAACACACTATCATTGCTGTTGAACTGAAACTTCGTACACTGTTCATCTCCCTGAAAAGATAAAATGTAAAATCTGTAGTAAAGTCCAAGGTGGAAATAGAGGTGGAGAGTTGAAGGATAGATACACAATGTAGAATCATGAGTTCTTAATGCTAAGATTCTTATTAGTGAGCTATTTTTTGTAAGTAATAGTAGTTTATATTAAGCCTCTTTTCAGAGTTTCTGCTTATTAAAAATATTTCCTTAAAATAAACACAACCAATGTTGTTTGTCTGGCAAAATTTTTTAAAATTAAATGTAACACTGACAACTTGATCATTCTCTTCTTAGACTGGGAAGAAGCCTGGAATGCATTAAAATAATTGGGAGTGATGATGAACAACAAGGAAAATTATATGTATAGATATAACATGGTAGCTGTTTCCTTTCTGATTAATTTAATTATCTGACAGTTGAAGACAAGTCATCTTCTTTGAGGATAGGTTATGAAGAATAATGATCATTTCCATTTAGAATGATTCAGTAACTTAAAACAAGGCAAAACCCAAAGTATTTGTTAGTGCTCCATACAGAGGACAACCTCTATACCACAAACTTGCTTATTTTAGCATTGTTAACAAATTTTAGACAATAAAATTCTGTTCTGCAGCAGGGGAAATAAATACTTGACAAAGTATATGACTGTGTACTCATTTGTTAGGAAAATGGAACAATGATGGTTGATGAAATTAGTGACATCAGAATAATAGGAGCTATCACAGTAGTTCTATTGCTGGGTATTTTCGTTGCAGGAATCGAATGGGAAGCCAAAGTAAGCAACTACCATTTCTCTTTTATTTTCTGGTTCATATTTTTGTCTATATTCTCTACCTCAGCTGGTTAATTAATGATTTATGATCAATTTACTTGAATGTGTCCAGAGGAAGGCAACAAAGCTGGTGAAAGGGCTGGAAGGCATGCCCTATGATGAGTGGCTAGCTACTCTAGGTTTGTCTAATTTGGAGTATAGGAGGCTGAGGGGCGACCTCATTGCTCTCTACAGCTTCCTGAGAAGGGGAGAGGGAGGTCCCTTCCAACTGAACTATTCTATTTTTAATACATTTATATTTAGTGCACTCAGTATTGCGTATGTGGTATGTTAGCAGTCAAGTAGTGGACAATTTTTATATAATAGCTCCTTGTCTAGCCACTAGCATGTGTAGATCTGGACAAGTCTTAGACAGCTTTGTTGCACTGGAAGGTTAAGGGTCTGTAATACCCTTAATACTCTCTAATACCCTTAATACTCTCTAATACCCATAATCCACTGTTGATGGTAATGTGTCAAGAAGGTTAACAGTATTATATTATTTGAGACAATTAGAGAAGAACAAATTCAGAAAACATCAGTCTCGCCCCACAAAGACCAACTTGTGACATTTCATTACAATTCAACTCTCAGCTTTACAAATCAGAAGTCTTGACTGTCTGGCATACTTTAAAAGCTCAGCAAAACAAAACTGTCTCTTGAAGAGTGGGCAAGCATGCAATGTTTTTTGGGTTGTTTTGGGTTGTTGGTTTTTCTTTTTGTAGGGTTGGTTTTTTTCCCCCTTATGTATTTTCTACACTTGCTATAAGAAATCTTCAGGAAGCACTCTAGGCAAAGTACATTAATTATCCAAGGCAAGAAGTATAAAGAATGAATACACTAGAAGAGACCCTGAATACCATTTAGGGAATACTATTCAACAAATCAGCTCAAGCAGTTTTTATGAATCAGCTTGCATCTCACGGGGCTTAAGAAATACTTAAGCAATTAGAGGCTCAATCCCAAAGAGGAATCCCAAAGAGCACAGAATTCAGATGAAATATTTATAGGTCTATTACTTATGGAAGGTGTCATCCATATTTCCTCTCAATTAGAAGCAAATATGCAATCAAATAATTTATAAAAAAGAAAAATCAGATCATGTCGCCATTATCCAAAGGTCACTAGCACAGATTCACATCAGTGTTTCTCACATGTACCCTGAGTTATGAAGTTCTCAAAAACATATACCTGCAACACATCTAGAGATACTGTATGGCATAAGCTTTCCACCACTGGACAGAATCATCAGTTTACACATCTTTAACTTTATGAGATAGCTTTTCTAAATGGTAGGTTGTCTTGTCTCCAGGAGGGAGAAAAAGACCAGGTTATATACCTTAGAGGACCAAAATAAACATAACTGGAAATTACCCAGTTTGATGAACTGTAAGTCTTCTGAATAGGAAAGAACTAATGCCTGTAACTTCTTGGGAGTTTTGCAGAGCCTTTGACGAGCTGAATTTATTTATTCTCTCATTATCTGCATCTAAATACCCAAATTTGAGCCAAATAAAGTAAGAAATACTGTATGATCCATTTAGAGTGGGGAAAAATAGTGAGGATGCAGAATAGAATTGAAATGCTGCTATATTTCAGGTTTTTACATAGAATTAACTCTACCATTCATATCTCAAGAAGAAAAATTAACTAACTTTTCTTTAATATATGCAACTACAAGTCACTTGCCAGCTGAGCCTATGTTGACCTGCCTAAACCAGAATTTAAGAGATTAAGTCTTCTTACCCAACTCAGACACACTTAAAGTTCACAATAGAGAAGAACGAGTTTACATATTGCCCTGCTCTGATATCTTTGATTACTCTTCCTTCAGATGGATGACCTTTCATGCAGGAAGATGCAAATATCAAAACTCTTTCTAAGTTTTAATGTCTTATTAAAGGCATTATTAATACTTCATCACCTTGTATGATAACTTCCCTTATCAGACACTGCTGTTTTCAACAAAACCTACCAGAAGTTCTCTCCCCTTCTTCCTCCACCCACTGCCAAAAATATGTAGGAAAGAGATACATTAAAGTAAAGGACAAATTAGGCATATTAACAAAAACTTATAACACAGGCTCTTCTGACATGAAGAATGTTTCTTTGATAGTTGATTTTTCACAGCCACAAACACTTTTGAAAGCAATTAAAGGGAATAAGATAGCCTCCCATAGCTGTAGGGATGGAATGGCATGATGTTCCAATTGGCACCAGTTTGCTTATTAAATGAAGAATTCTCATTGAGCCCTCTCTAGCATTAGTAATCAGAGCTAGTGTATTAACAGACTTTAGAGATCCCTATAAGGACCTTTTCCCTCCCCTGAAGAAAGTAAAATACACTTATTTTCAAACAAACAAAAAATATCTAGAAATATAAAACTTGTGATTTCTATGGCAACAAAAGTCTGACTCTGATATCTCTCAACTCCATACAGAGGAAACTCATGCTTTTATAGAGGTTCAAACTAATCTCAGTCCATGAGGCAGAACTAATTGCAAAAACAAGAGCAAGGCACTCACTATTTCATAGAATCATATAATTCTTTGGGTTGGAAAGGACCTTTAAAGGTCATCTAGCCCAACCCCCCTGCAGTGTTCTTCAACTAGGTCGTTGCTCAGAGCCCTGTCCAACCTGACTTTGAATGTTTCCAGGGATGGAGCCTCTACCACCTCTCTGGACAACCTGTTCCAGTGTTTCACCACACTCAGTGTAAAAAATGTCTTCCTTATATACAGTCTAAACCTACCCTCCCTTAGTTTAAAACCATTCCCCTTCATTCTATGGCAACTGGCCCTTCTAAAAAGCCTGTCTTCAGCTTTCCTATAAGGACCCCCTTCAGGTACTGGAAGGCCGCAATAAGGTCTCCCTGGAGCCTTCTCTTCTCCAGGCTGAACAACCCCAACTCTCTCAGCCTGTCTTCATAAGAGGTGTTCCAGCCCTTGAATCATTTTCGTGGCCCTCCTCTGGACCCACTCAAACAGGTCCATGTCTTCCTTGTGTTGAGGGTTCCAGAGCTGGACACAGTACTCCAGGTGGGATCTCATGAGAGCAGAGTAGAGGGGCAGAATCACCTCCCTTGACTTGCTGGCCATGCTTCTTTTGATGCAGCCCGGGATATGGTTGGCCTTCTGGGCTGCAAGGGCACATGCCAGCTCATGTCCAGCTTTTCATCCACCAGTACCCCCAAGTCTTCTCTCCAGGGCTGCTCTATAATCCACTTCTATTCCTATACTAAGCAGCTTTAGCATGGGTATATTTAACATGAGGCATGGAAATTTGTCAGTGTATGCAATTTAAGTTCTCTGTAGAATTTCCATGGTGGAGGTTTCGCACTATATGCAAGGGAGAGGTTTGATTGTACAGCCATTACAGTTAGGGATGATGTGGTTGAGAGCCTCTGGGTGAGTATTAGGAAGATGGAAAACAAAGGAGATGTTGTAGTGGGTGTCTACTACTGATCGCCCAGCCAGGATGTAAGCGCTGATGAGTTATTCTGTAGGCAATTAGGAGAAATTTCAGGATCAGTAGCCCTTGTCCTTATGGGAGATTTCAACTTCCTAGATATTAACTGGGAATATCATACTGCTGTGACAAGCTGGTCTTGGAAATTCTCGAGGTTTGTAGGAGAAAACTTCTTGACACAGGTACTCAGTGAGCCAACTAGGAAAGATGTCCTCCTAGACTTGCTATTTGTGAATAGAGAAGGACTCATAGGGAATGTGATGGTAGCTGGCTATCTTGGCCACAGTGATCATGAAATGGTTGAGTTCAAAATTTTCAGTGTAATAATAGAAAAGGACAGCAGAGCTACTCTGGACTTCAGGAGAGCCAACTTGAAGCTATACAGGGAGTTACTTAGCAGAGTACCCTGGGAATCTTCTTTTGAGGGCTTAGGAGTTGGCAAGTGCTGGTGAGTCTTTCAGAACCACCTTTTAAAAGCACAGGAGCAAGCAATCCCATAATGTCGTAAGTCAAGCAATCAGGGCAGAAGACCAGCTTGGCTGAACAGGGAATTCCTCATGGAGTCATGGAAAAAGAAATGTATGGTCTCTGGAAGTGAGGTCAGGCTTCTCTGGAAGATTACAGAGCTATGGTTTGTATATGCAGGGAGAAGACACCAAAGGCCAAAGTTCAATTAGATTCAAAACTGGCCAGTGTTGTTTCAGATAACAAGAAGGGCTTTTAAAAGTAGGCTAATAGCAAGAGCTTAATTTACATATTATAACTGTTTCTTATGCTCCTGCCCCAAAATGATGATTTTCATAATTCAGATTAAAGGAATTTTGTGTGGGGGAGAGGTGGTGTTGGTGTTACAGTCCTAGGAATAGGGACTGTAGAAAAAGGTAGTGAAGATAAATGCATTACTTGAGTCTACAACCAAGGAGGAAAGAATCTACAGGAATTAACTTTGGCATATACTTTTAAATTGAACAGCACGCTTCTGTAGAAATTATTTACCTTTTCAGGCAGTCGTTTGCTGTTTGTAACTTCATTTTGTAATGCTATCTGTATGTACCCAACTCTGGACAGTGTTGTGCTCCTTAATTTTTACTGATTATTTTTTGCTTTGAAGGAATTAGTTGTTGGCCACTGTAATTTAAAATCTCTAGAAATACCTTGCTTTTGCAAGAACAGTTCCATAACAATAGCTTACATAGAAATATCCCCATTGTTTAATGTCTCTGTATCAAACCTGAATTTTGGTATCACTGCAGAGACTCATCCTTATTAGGAAATTTGTAACTTTTTTTTTCCCCAATATAAACACCAAGTCACAGAAACCAGGCCAACAAGCCATGGAAGAAGGCAGGTAGGAGCTACAGTAAAGCTGTCAAACAAGCACTTTGTGTGTGTTAACATGCTAAGGCATACAGGACAAGGGGAATTTATAATAATGCCTCTTAAGTAGACTTAAAAGCTTATTAGTAAATATTGGTTTTCCAGGCAAGTGTGCAAGCATTCCAAAATTACTTCTGAGTTTCTGTTCTCTTACCACTCAACTCTGTGTTGAAGTCTTAGGAGCCCGTTCTTTCTAATGTCTGAGACTTTCCAGTGTAAGGAAGAGATTTAGAAAGCACTTGCCTCATGAAGAAGCCTAGGTCTGCTACTGAATAAATCCATCTGGGACAATTGCTCTGTGGTAACTGCGGCGATTGAGAGACGGGACACAGCTTGATGCAAGCAAAATGTCAGTTTATTGTGTGCAGTGGCTTCCTTATATACGCTTACATTGGCTGCGTATTTTAAACTGATTGGTTCATTTGCGTGCGGCTGTATTTGATTGGTCAGTGATGCACTGTTACACTAACAAACACCTCTTGCCTTTCAGGCAGAGCCCTTGATGCCTTTCTCAGCAGGGTGCCTGGAACTTGCTTTTCTCAGGGCTGAAATTCCTGTTTTTCCGGTCCTTGTTTAACCCTTTTATAGTCATGACTTGAGCAGCACTCAGGGTCCTGCTCCCCAGGCCCTGTCCTACAGTAACTTCATGTTGAACTCTATTTTTTGGACTTACTGAAGACTTCTGTCAGATCCCTGCTGCATCCTTGTATGTCTTGCCTCTTCTACTGCAGGTTTGGCAAAGAGGAGATCTCAATATGATGCACAAACTGGTTTCTTCAGGTGGTCTTCTAACTACTACTGGCTGTCATGCTCTACTTACCTCTATACTACCCCATTTTACATGTGAGTCTGTGTAAAATGAAACCTTTGAGTTAATTTTTTAATAATCAGCAATGCTACAGTGCTGTTGTATATTAAGTTCTGATACTAGGCCTGAAAAAGTCAGGTTACAAAGAGTTTTCCCTGAAACTTTGGCATATGTCTCTATGGGAAATAAAATAACTCAGAAGATAATAGGGCAGTATGGTTGCTCATTTAAATGTAAAACCTAAATAGTCTTGGTCATAGAATCATAAAATGGTTTGGGTTGGAAGGGACCTTCAAAGATCATCTAGTCCACACAACCTGCCATAGGCAAAGACATATTTTATTTGATCAAGTTGTTCAAAGCCCTGTCCAACCTGACCTTGAATACTTCCAGCAATGAGGCATCCACAACTTTTCCGGGGAACCTGTTTCAGTGTCTCACCACCCTGTTATAAATAATTTCTTCATTATTTTCAATCTAAATCTACCCTCTCTCAGTTTAAAACTGTCACCTCTTGTTCTGCCACTACAGACCCTGGTAAAAAGCCTCCATCTTTCCTATAAGCTCCCTTTAAGTATTGAAAGACTGCAATAAGATCTCCCCACAGCCTTCTCTACTCTAGGAGGAACAACCCCAGCTGTCTCAGCCTTTCTTCACAGGAGAGGTGTTCCATCCCTCTGACCACTTTCACGGCCCTCCTCTGGACCCACTCTAACAGGTCCTTGTCTTGCTTATACTAGTTACTCCAGAGCTGGATAAAGTCCTCCAGGTGGGGTCTCACAAGAGTGGATTAGAGGGGGACAATCACTTCCCTCGACCTGTTGGCCATGCTTCTTTTTATGTGACTCAGAATGTGATTGGCTTTCAAGGCTTGTCGTGGTTTAACCCCAGCTGGCAAATAAGCGTCCCCACAATGGGATGGGGGAGAGAATCAGAAGGGTAAAAGTGAGAAAACTCTTGTTTTGAGATAAAGACAGTTTAATAGGTAAAGCAAAAGCTGTGCATGCAAGCAAAGCAAAATAAGGAATTAATTCACTACGGCCCATCGGCAGGCAGGTGTTCAGCCATCTGTAGGAAGACAGGGCTTCATCTCTCATAAGGGTTACTCAGGAAGACAAATTCCATAACTATGAATGTCTCTCCCTTCCTTCTTCTTCCTCCAGCTTTATATGCTGAGCATTACGCCATATGGTATGGGATATCCCTTTGGTCAGTTGGGGTCAGCTGTCCCAGCTGTGTCCCCTCCCAACTTCTTGTGCACCCCCAGTCTACTCACTGGCAGGGCAGTGTAAGAATCAGAAAAGGGTTTGACTCCGTGTAAGCCCTTTGACTCTGTGTAAGCCCTTATCAGCAATAACAAAAACATCCCTGTATTATCAACACTGTTTTCAGCACAAATTCAAAACATAGCTCCATACCAGCTACTATGAAGAAAATTAACTTTATCCCAGCCAAAACCAGCACAGGGCTGCAAGGGCACACTGCTGGCTCATGTCCAGTTTTTCATCCATCAGTATCCCCAAGTCCTTCTCTGCTGGAAAGCTCTCAATCAATTCATCCTCCAGTCTGTACTGATATTGGGGACTGCTCCTACCCAGGTGCAGGACCTTGCACTTGGCCTTGTGGAACTTCATGAGGTTCACACAGGCCCACTTCTCTAGCCTGTCAAAGTCCCTCTCCTTTAGTGTATCAACTGCACCACTCAGCTTGGTGTTAGCCACAATCCCACTAGCTATGTCATTAATGAAGATATTAAACAGTATGGACCCTTGATGGGCACCACTCATTACTGGTTTTCATTTGGACATTGAGCTGTTGACTGTAACTCTTTGGATGTGGCCATCCAGTCAATTCCTTATCCATCAAATAGTTCATACATCAAACACATATCTAATTCAGCAGTAAGTATGTGGGAGACCGTGTCAAAGGCATTACAGAAGTCCAGGTAGAGGGCATCAGTTGCTCTTCCCTTGTCCACTGATGCAGTCACTCCATCATAGAAGGCCACTAGAGTAGTCTGGCACAATTTGTCCTTGGTGAAGTCATGTTGGCTGTCTCAAATAACCTCCCTGTCTTCCATATGCTTTGAAATGTCTTCCAGGAGGATCTGCTTCATGATATTACTGGACATGGAGGTGAGGCTGATTGGTAAGTCATTCCCAGGGTCTTCCTTTTACCCTTTTTAAAAGTGAGTGAGATATTCCCCTTTTCTCCAGTCAGTGGGGATTACACATGACTGCCTTGACTAATTCTCAATGCCTAGAGAAGGCCATTATTCACACTTCTGATGTCTTGGAAAGGTTAAAATACTTCGTTTTGTTGGTACTTTACTATTTGTGATGGTTTTGTCCAACTTCAGCTAAAAACCTAGATTGCAATGCAAAGGATTGTAAGCTAGAAGTAAAAAGAAATTTGTGGTTCTTTGCAATTTAATTTTGTAAACAATTATTGAGAGCATGCAGTTGAACAGAATAAACTAGTCCATTGTATAAAATAGCAAACAAATGTCATTTGATTCCCAATGTTGTAGAATTTTTACTAAATACATACCTAAGTATAAGGCAAAGTACTATAATCATGGTTAATAAGGCTATACTCCTAGCATTTGTGTGCATTCCCCTCCTCCCCCCCCATTATTTTCTTTAATCTACTCAAATCCTTTCCTTCTGGAAATATTTTTTAGGCAATTTGTCTTTAGAGGAATCAGTTTTGGGGGGGTAGAGTAATAACAAATTCCATTTTAAACAAACGTTCAACTTTCAAATTATTCATACTTTTCTCTTAAATCCTGGTGTATGTTCTATCCAGCACACTTTAATTGTGGAAATTAAATATTATAAGACTTAGCTGAATTTGGAATTAAGTAATTTTAGAATAAATTTACATTTTAGCATACATTCTTAACTTTGAGACTTATAGCTGTGCAAAATGGCAAATTCTTCTATCTGACTGTAATCATTATACTTCAGGTACAGATAGTTTTATTGGCGATCATTATACTTCCTGTTGGAGACTTTATCATAGGGACATTTATTCCTTCAGACAATAAGAAGCCCAAATGTTTCTCTGGTTATAAAGGTATGTTTAATATCTTAAATAACATCTTTGCAGAGAAGAGACATGCTGTCATAATTGATCAAAACATCTAAAATATATTATAGTCACTTCCTATTTAACTGCACAGAATGTTCTTCCCATTTCTGTCAAGCTTCTGTTGTTTTAGAATCATAGAATCATAGACTCATAGAATCATAGAATAGTTTGCTTTGGAAGGGACCTTAAAGATCATCCAGTCCAACCCCCCCTGTCATGGGCATGGACACCTCCCTCTAGATCAGGTTGCCCAAAGCTCTGTCCAACCTGGCCTTGAACACTGCCAGGGAGGGCGTATCAACAACTTCCCGGGCAACCTGTTCCAGTGTCTCACCACCCTCACAGTAAAGAATTTCTTCCTAATATCTAGTCTAAATCTACCCTCTTCCAGTTTAAAGCCATTACCCCTCATTCTATCACTACCTGCCCTTGTAAAAAGTCCCTCCCTACCTTTCTTGTAATCCCCCTTCAGTTACTAGAAGGCTGCAATAAGGTACCCCCGGAGGTTTTTCTTCTCCAGGCTGAACAGCTCCAACTCTATCAGCCTGTCTTAATAGGGAGAGGTGCTCCAGCCCTTTGATCATCTTCATGGCCCTCCTCTGGACTCCCTCCAACAGCTTGATGTCCTTCTTATATTGGAAGCCCCAGAACTGGACACAGTACTCCAGGTGTGTTCTCACCATATCAGAGTAGAGGGGCTGAATCGCCCCCCTTGCCCTGCTGGCCACACTTCTTTTGATGCAGCCCAGGATACTGTTGGCCTTCTGGGCTGCAAGCACACATTGCCGGCTCATGTTGAGTTTTTCCTCAACTGACCCCCCCAAGTCCTTCTCCTCGGGACTGCTCTCGAGCCATTCTCCGCTGTATTTGTGCTTGGGATTGCCCCTACCCAGGTGAATGACCCTGCACTTGGCCTTGTTGAACTTAATGAGACTGGCATGGGCCCACTTCTCCAGCCTGTCCAAGGGATGGCATCCCTTCCTTCCAGCATGTCAACCGCACCACACAGCTTAGTGTCATCCGCAAACTTGCTGAGGGTGCACTCGATTCCACTATCCATGTCAAAGATGTTAAACAACACTGGTCCCAGTAACGATCCCTGGGGAACACCACTCGTCACTGGTCCCCATTTGGACATTGTACCATTGACCACAACTCTCTATGTGTGACCATCCAGCCAATTTCTTAATCTTAAAATTTTTGAGGCTGAAAATTGGTCCTGCTTGCTTAATATAAATTAAACTAACTTTAAAAAAATGCTGGATATATTGTATATACTTGTTCTGTTTTTAAAGACTTTAAGTTTACTGTGTTGACTTTTTATTTTGAGCCAAAGTGATGAATTATGACTTAACTATGTTAAAATGTTCTACACTTGAGTAGGACATGCTGCTGTGTGTGGGCACATGTGGGTTTTTTTCCTTTAGCTTTTTCATGAGGTTAATATTGCCTGGAAATTACTAACACTGTAGGTTATATATGAATAATAGCAGATATATATGAACAAATCTTTCTCTACAGCTGAAATATTTACGGAGAACTTGGGACCAGATTTCTGAAATGAGGAAACTTTCTTTTCTGTATTTGCTATCTTTTTCCCTGATGCAACCAGCATACTTGCTGGAGCAAATATCTCATGCGATATTGTGGCGAGCAGTGAATTCTGACCACAAAAAATGAGTGTATGTTTATCTGTATCATGACTGCCAGAAGGGGAAGAGAAAGAGAATAAAGAAAAGAAAACTAACAAGTTTAATTAAACAATAATAATACTACTAAAGGATAATAATGTAAATTAGAAAATTATGAAATATATACAAATATATACAAAACCAATGTCAAAACCTCCCCCTAATCCCCCCAGTGACGATTATATCACCAGAGGCTCTGTGGAGCAGGGCACTGGAAAAGTCCCAGACCAGACTCAGCAGCAGGTGAGAGCAGGATTCAGGAACTGGATTCGGAAACTGTATTCAGGAACTCATGGATGGGGGTTGAAGGCAGACGAACTAGCAGGGTTCTGCTCGGACATCAGCCATGGCAGAAGAAATGACGAAGTCAAAGAAAAAGAGACGGGAGAAGGGGCTTGACCTTTGTGATCTGACCTCGATGCTGGTCAGAACACACCTTGAGTACTGTGTTCAATTTTGGTCCCTGCTATACAAAAAAGATGTGGACAGGTTGGAAAGGGTCCAGAGAAGGGCCACGAGGATGATCAGAGGACTGGAAGACCTGCC
>NW_010168405.1:13686-15852 GCF_000695765.1 Mesitornis unicolor
CTGTGTGTCCCTTCATACTGTTGTAAAAAAAAAAAAAAAAAAGGTGTTTTGCAATGCATTATTGCCACTTCCTTGGGTTTTTGAATATTCTATAGAAGTTGGAGAATTTCTTCTTTATATTTAATAGTTGATCCTTGAGCCGACAACAGTCCTCTTTCATTCCAGGTAGTCCCATGTGCATGGACTATGGACATCCATGGAGTCCCTGTACTTTAAGGGTTTTGTAGGTAGTTAACAAAACATGATACGGTCCTTTCCACTTTTCCTTCAGCAGCTCTGAGTTGCAAGTTTTTTATATATATATATATACCAGATCTTCATGTTGGTATGGATGAATGGAAGTATCCAAGGCAAGTGGTTCTGTCAGGACTAGATTCTGTCGAAGAGCTGTAAGAGATTTTCCTAAAGAAATAAAGTATTATTTTAAATCTGTCCTCCCCTGCTCACCCATTTCCCCAGGAATCAATGCTGTCTGATATGGTTTTCCATACATAATTTAATAAGGGGTAATTTTCTCCTTAGATTGTGGTTGTCTTATTCTTAAAAGGTCTAATGAGAGGGTCTGTGGCCATCTTAAAGATGTTTCTTAGAATGGCACATTATTTAACTGCTGTATTATGTTTGCTACAAAATGTGGACCTTGATCAGAAGACATTTCTATTGACACCCCAAATTTCGGTAGTATTTCTTTAAGTAGTACTTTTGTTACTTCTTTAGCTCTGTTGGTGTGACAGGGAAAGCTTATGACCAACCTGAAAAAAATATCAATCAATATTAATAAATATCTATAACCATTCTGTTTTGGTAATTCAGAAAAATCAGTTTGCCAATAATCTCCAGGAGAATTTCCCTGCGTAGTAATTCCAGAAGGTGATGTTTTCCTATTCACAGGGTTATTTTTTTTTAAGCAGATTGGGCATTTCGCAGTAACTGACCTTATTATTGCTGTCATTCCTACACATACAACTAAGTTTTGAAGGCTGTACATCATAGCCTCACTTCCTCAACACATTTCTTCATGTTTTTCCTTTACAAGTTCATTCATTATCCTAGGTGCAACAATGACTTGTTTGTGAGCATTACTAGCTAACCCATCTCATTTATGGTTGCTTTTTACAGTAATGCCAATTGTTGATATACCTCACTATAATAAGGTTTCAGAATTGGGAGTTTTGCCTGTTTTACTGGTACCAATGCAAGGATGCTTCGTTCAGCAACGTCTTTAGCAGTTTTATCAGGCGATTAATTACCTATGTTTACTGCAGTTTGCCCAAATTGATGATCTTGTCTGCTCAAATACACATGTTCAATAGTCTGCAAGCAATCATAATGCAAGGGTTCAGAGTTCCTTGCCTCTGAGTTCAAAAACATTAATGGGTCGATCACTGTTTCACATCATCCTGTTCCATCAGGACAACTTGGTATTTAAGCATGCAGCCTTGGGACAGCCAATGTCCCCCCTTCTGACAGTTGTTTAGAAAAATTCCCAGTCTTTGAGCCAGCACACCTTGAGCTAGGTGTTGTCTCTCACGCACAAACAGCTCAAAAGGTTTGGACAAGTCGGGCAGTCTCAGTGCAGTGCTGACATCAAAGCCTTCTTCAGGTGCTTAAGGGCCATTTGGCACCCAGGGGTCCACAGCAGGTGATTCTCCTGTGACCCCTTCAGAGTCTCATAAAGGGGTTTCACCAGTAGTCCACAGTTGAGAATCCACAACCTGCACCACCCACCTGTGCCCAGGAAAGCTCTCATTTCTTGTACAGTTCTTGGTTCTAGTGTCTGGCAAATTGCTTCTTTTCGGTCGGCTCCCAGTCTTGTTGATCCTGTGAGATCTCAAAACACAGATAAATTACAGTCTCTTTTCCTACCTGGGTTTTGCCGTTTGACACACGATATCCTCCTTGTCCCAGGAAATTCAGTAGGCTTATAGTCATCTGCAGACATTCTCCCCAAGTCTCAGCAGCCATCAAGATGTCATCCATATGTTGCAAAGTCATTCCATCAGGGTTGTCTTTTTTACATAGTTCCAGCTCCTTTGTCAAGTGGTTGCTGAATATCGTTGGACTATTTTGAACACTTGAGGTAGGACTGTCCAGGTAATGCTGCATTTTATGCCCGGTAGTGGGGCTTTCCCACTCAGAGGATAATCACAGAATCACAGAATATTA
>NW_010168406.1:0-594 GCF_000695765.1 Mesitornis unicolor
ACCAACAACACCCCAAGTCCCTCTCCTTGGATTGCTCTTGAGCCATTCTCAGTCCAGCGTGGCTTTGTGCTTGGGGTTGCCCCTACCCAGGTGCAGGACCTTGCCCTTGGCCTTGTTGAACTCCATGGGGTTGGCATGGGCCCACCTCTGCAGCCTGGCCTGGTCCATCTGGATGGGTCCCTTCCTTCCAAGGTGCCACCGCACCACCCAGCTTGGTGTCATCCCAAACTTGCTGAGGCTGCGCTCAATCCCACTGTCCACGTCACTGACAAAGACATTAAACAGTACTGGTCCCAGTACTGATCCCTGGGGAACACCACTGATCTCTGGTCTCCATTTGGACATTGAGCCGTTGACCCCACCTGTGCGACCATCCAGACAATTCCTCGTACAGCGAGTGGTCCCTCCATCAAATCCAGGTTTCTCCAGTTTCGTGACCAGTTTGCCATGCGGGATGGGCCAGTGTCATGCTGGACACTGCTGGCCACACCAGTGCCGGTATGAGCCAGGATATTGTGGTTGCCTGGGCATGATGCTGGCCCGTGTTCATCCCTGCTGCTGACATGACTAAACCCAGTGGTGACCAGTCACCAG
>NW_010168407.1:0-7738 GCF_000695765.1 Mesitornis unicolor
CTGTTCCGCCTCTGCGCAAACAGCGTCCCGGCGTCCGTTCTGCCTCTGCACAAATGACGCCCTGGCGTCTGTTCCGCCTCTGCGCAAACAACGCCTTCTCTGAGGGGTGAGGAGCGACCTCATGCCGGCATTTCTGCTCCGCCTCTGCGCAAGCAATATTTCCCTCAACCAGTTTCCCACTGCCCCTCCTCTAGCTGCTTACCGCAGTCTCGGAGCTTAGGGCGAAGGGAGGAACCAGCCTCTGCTACCCACTGTGGGGAGTGTGTGGGAGTGGGGACTTCCCGGAGTAACGAGGTATTCTCAATGTGAGTATGGTCGTTCTCCTTTATTAAGCAGTTACACAGCTTTTATAATCTCGGTTTTAGTCATGAGATAGTCACGAGCAAAGCACGCAGCGAATACATATAACTAATTGGTTGCTGTCCATCCGTCCTGACGTATGGACGGTACGCCTACTTGCGGTTAGCGAGTCCGGCTCTTATCTTCCTTAAAGTTGCAGATGACCCTTATTCGCACGCTGGGTTGATCACATCCACAAGATCATGGCCGCGCTGGGAGAGCCAGCACTCCACAGCTGCATCCAAACTTTAAAAATACTTAGGAATTTATGACCAATTTCCTTTAAGTGTCCTCTTTGAGCAATTTACATTGTATTAGCCACACAATGTTAGCAAAACAATATTAGCAAAAGCTATTACTTTTTTTTCCTTTCACCTTCCTATTATATTCACATATACTTTCTCAAAGTGCTCACTGTTCTCAACATCTTCTAGGAAGACTTAAACCTGCTGATGAGAAAAATTGCTCAGGCTCAGTGCTGAAGACTCAGCTGAGATTGTGATTAGGAGGTGCTCCAAGAAAAGTTGGTGCATTTTTCCTCCCTTTCCAAGGGGTTGAAATCACAAGTATATTTCATAAAGATCACCACCATTTCATGAAGGTCTCTGATGTCATGTTCACTGTCCAAACTTGTCAGTATATGATAACTGCACAAGCCAAAAATTAGTGGGTGGTGGGACGTCCCATATCTTCCTCTAATTTTTAAATGGCTTTTTTATGTCCAGAACATATTTTTAAAGAATATGCTTTTTTTGTACAACTTAAATATTTTAATTATTTTTAGGTATTTTTCCATTAAAAAAAATAAAATTCTAAGAGGTTCTCAACCCTGTTCACAAGCTTGAAAAGTTGAACCTTGATTCCAAGAGTGTTGGGGGGGGGGGGAAAAAGGAAAAAAAAAAGTTATTAGTGCCCAAGAATGCTATTTCTACTTTTCCCCTCAAATGGGAAAATAGCTTTCTAAAAAAATATGGTACATGCAAACCTGAAGAAGCTCATTTCTTAGTAATAACTTTTTAGTATTGCACTTCCAGCAACAAAACTGTCTTATGCAAAAATTTTATTTTTTTCTCTTGTCTTTCTTGACCTTCCTATTTAATAGATCAAATCAAAACAACTCTGCTCCAAAAAGACCACTCCAGAAATAGTCACTGTTTCCTGTATCTCTGTCTTTTGTAGTCTGTAAGCATTCTCACGTGTTTGTTTTTTTTTTCTTTGCTTATAAAAGACAACCGTGCTCCATCAAGATGCAAAAAAATGAATGTACAAAATTTAGGGTGATACTTACAGGTTGGTCTATTCCCAGATGATTTTGCTGAGAATTGTACCTCTGCAATTCTTAGGTACCAGATGCTGTGCAAACCTATAAAGACATAGAGGACAAAAAAGTCCATCACTTCAGAGATACTGAAATTAAATTATACTAAGAACATGCTATTAGCTAAGGAAAACTTGGATTTGTATGTCACAGGTGAAAGGATTTTGCATTTTAAAAATACAAAGAGCTCCTAATTTTGATTTTGCTGTGATTAAGTAGAAGTGAAAAGAGAAAAATGGAAATCAAGAACCGAATAGATCACAGAAGGACGAACAGTGAGGGGTGAAAAAATCTTCACAGAGACTCTTTTGAACCTAGTTTTCCCAGACTCTCCTGAAGACAGTGTCAAGAGAGCTCTGAATTGCCCTCTGTCAAACACAGCATGCAGAGAGAACCTGGGAGACCAAGCTCACCTCATCTACATTCACATTCCCCGTGGTCTCCCCACATCTTGTGGCTTGAAGTAGAAAAGGTCCTTCTCATCTCTCCCAAGCCTTGCTGTCCTCTTTCTGCACAGTCATGGAATCATAGAATCATTTGGTTGGAAAAGACCTTTAAGATCATCGAGTCTAACCATAATCTGTCCACCACTAAACCATGTCCCTAAGCACCTCATCTCCCCGTCTTTTAAATCCCTCCAGGAATGGTGCCTCCACCACTTCCCTGGGCAGCCTGTTCCAGTGCCTGATAACCCTTTCAGTGAAGAAATTTTTCTAAATATCCAATCTAACCCTCCTCTGGTGCAACTTGAGGCTATTTCCTCTCGTCCTATCACTTGCTACTTGGGAGAAGAGACCAACCCCCACCTCACTACCCCCACCTTTCAGGGAGTTGTAGAGAGCGATAAGGTCTCCCCTCAGCCTCCTCTTCTCCAGGCTGAACAACCCTAGTTCCCTCAGCCACTTCTCATAAGACTTCTTCTCCAGACCCTTCACCAGCTTCATTGCCCCTTTTCTGGACACACTCCAGCTCCTCTATGTCTTTCTTGTAGTGAGGGGCCCAAGACTGAACACAGGATTTGAGGTGCAGCCTCATCAGTGCCAAGTACAGGGGCACGATCACTTCCCTGGTTCTGCTGGTTACACTATTTCTGATACAAGACCACCATCTCCTTTTCCTATCTATTCTCCCCCCAGAGAAGGAAAGGCGAGTCCCTTCATTGGTACCACAAGGCATGAAAAGCATCCTGCAGGTATTCAGATAAATGAACTTGTGTTCAGTTTCTCCCCTGGCAAGGTGCTTTTTGTTACAGAGGACCCAAATAGGTGGAAAGTCCCTTCTTTGGTTTTACACTCACTTTTAGGAAACTTTAGCCTGTTGAAACACAAACCTAAAACATATAGTCACAAGTACTCACTGAAGGAAAAACCCCATCCATATAGGAAGTTGTTTATGGCCCATCCCCTCTCCTGGAACTGGCTTGTTTATCTGGGCCTAGGTTCAAGTCTTCTGAGACACTGAATATCCCTTCAGAGCAGCCATCAAGCTCCATACAATGGATGGAGCAATACTCAAAATTCATGCTCTGTTGGTTAATTAATCAAGTAATGCAATCAGAAAGCAGTGAGACAACCAGGTGAATAGTGTAAGTAATAGATGTTGTGCGTGATTTGATGCCTCAGCAATGAATGTCCTCCCCAGCCCCTGTGTGAGCTACTCATTACTTCACAGGTTGTTTTCAGTAATGAATGCATGTGAGAGCACTGTGATTGGCTCATAAACATTTCATGAATCAAAAAGAGCAACTCACAACCAAATAAACCATCCAGCTTAAATTATTCACTCTGCTCTGATATTTTCTTTTAAAAAGCTTTAGAGAGCCGGGATCACACCTCTTTCACATAAATAAATATCTTAATACATAGCTATTTGATTTGATTTGATTTGATTTATTTAAATAATAAGGAAAACTTAGGAGAAAATTAGATAAAATAGGGAGATAAAGGAAAGTGTGTCAGGTGATTTATAGTAACCAGCATTATGTGATTATCTTCAACAAACATCCATACATCTAGTGCAATATGTTTTGCAAGAAGATCAATCTTAACACTCTGTTGAAGTGTCTCTGACAGGCTGTGCTCCTCAGCCTTGATGTGGTACTCCAATAAATGATGACTGACATTTACATAGCACCTCTCATCTCCAAATCTTAAAGCACCTGACATTGTTCAAACTGATTACAGACTCTGGGCCAGGTTCTGCTCTCTGATGCATCAAGGTAGAGGGAAGGACCCTGCCTTGGTAGCCTGGCTGTAACCTCAATTTCATTAGTGCAACTTCGTTGACTTGACCACTTCTTATTCAAGGGTCATTTTACTGGTCTGCAAAACTCCATCAATCTTGCTACTTTCTGTTTCCACACTGCGAGTTTGCAGATTTCAAACAGCCCAGCTACGTTCATGGATAGCTTGTGGCGAAGAAGCAACCATGATTGTAGTTTTGCAAGGATTTTGAGTAAATAGTATTGATCTGCTCAACAATAATATGGCCTGAAAGCTGTAAAAATCACTGAGAACAGTAGACATTAATATTGTCACAATCTGCTCTTCTGTAGAGATAAATTTGTGAACGTTGCTAAACATGAAGAAGTCCTACTGGTCTCTTTGAACCATGAGATTTATGCTGTGCACACATACCTAATTTAGTCTTTCTTGCTGCAAAAGTAGAGTATGTTTGCTACAACATAACAGGTCGTCCAAAATCTGACCTCACACATTAACTAGAAGCCTGAAGAGTAAGGCTGGTGTCAGGCCACCTGACAGAAACAAGCATCCATCCAGGCATGGAAAGTTCAAATAATATGGAGTAAGATGCAACTAGGTGGGTGAATGAGGGTACAATCATTTTGCACAAGCATTTGTAAGCATCAGTGGCTAGATTATCCATCCTTCAACCCACCTGCAGGAGCGATTCACCCACATCCCAGAAATGGGATAGATTAAATCTATCTTCCCTTGTTGTTTTCTTTCACTTAAATGACACCTAGGTGCAAAAGAACATATCTGATTGTTTGTATAGGACAAAATGCATGCCTAAGAGGGTGATGAATGAGATTTAGAGACGTGCTTCTAATTGTTCCAACAGAAAGAGCACTATCATATAGCAATCTTCCAGGCTTGTTCTTGGAAGGAGTATTTATCGTTTATTGCAAGGCCTTGTCAGGGCTGTATGAATAAATACTTTCCTGCTATTATTCAACACACACATTAACTATCACTAATCACCATTGCTCTGCACGTGACAGCAATTGCTGTCTTCCTTACTCTGATCACTGAGAGATAAACAGTGCATCTGTAACCACAATTGCTTGCAATCACCTTCAAACAGCTGTGGAGCTGGGGCTGAATTGGCCAGCTGCATATTTTAATCATATTTCACAGAAATCTCTTCCAGATTAAAAAAAGAAAAAAAAAAAGCAATAAGACCAAGGGATCAACTCTAAAGGGCAAAAGAACCTTAGCAAGGTAAGGACAGATGGCACTTAAGCCTCTTTACACAGTTGCTTATTTACCCTCGGATGCTGCCACTTAATAACATTGATGGAGGAATAGGTAACAGAAGCAAGTGATTAATTAGTGGGTCAAAGGTCGTTTACACTTTGTTCCTTTTATTTACCTGAGACAAGATCAAATCAAATCAAATCAGAGTTCCTAGGAGACTTCCAAGGGAAGCTGCTAATCATGATTTATGTACTTTGTATTCACACAGTGCTCTCAAACTCTAAAAAAATGTTTGGCTGAACAGATTGTAACAAGCCAAGAAATCTTTTGTAAAAACAGGGGCTCCTGGCTAGCTTTCCTGGAGGCTTTTATTCTTTGAATTAGAAAGACCAAGTCTTTGAGTCTAGAGTCCCACAGCTCTAGCAAGTGAAACAAAACAGCTGTTGCCAGAACCACATGTATTATATTTGACAGAGAGGAAAGTTAGCCCAATTTCACATGAACATCTACCCAGGAATAAAATAAATTGATTCATAGCATTTGCCAACACACAATACCTTCTATTCTACTAACATGTTCCACCCTCTTAACAAGACATTGGATTTACCGGTCCTGCTCTCAGTTTTGTAATAAATTGTCTTATAACCTTGAAAATGTTAGTAAACCTGCCTGTAATATAGGAGCATTTTTTTTCTTTTCTGGGTTGAGCACTATATCTTAACTCAGAGCAAAAAGGGGCCTCATTTCTATTAGCATTCTAGTAAGACCCAGAAACCCCATTGCATTTACAGATATTAGTGAAATATTGGAATTGTGGTAGATGCAGGAATGGATGTACCCATGAATCCAAAACCTCTCTTGAATGATCAGAAATTGTCTGTTTTCCAGATGCGCATTTTTAGGGTCACTACATGTCTATGTCAGGCCAAATAATAGAAATCCTGGAATGAGACATGCTTGGAAATTCAAATCCTGACCCAAAATCAAGTGATGTGATTTGGGACCACCTTTAGATTTTACAAGAATTGGACACTGAAGGTACCTGCTGCCAGAGTAAACATGGGAAACATGGAAAGTGGTTGAGAATGAGAGCAGAAGTCAAGTTTGTTTGGTCTGGGCTGCAAACCCAGCTCAGGGCCAGTTCAGTCTTGAAGCTCCATGCAAAAACAGGAGACACTGAAAAGTTTGGCTGCATGAACTGCAGAGCTTTAGCCTTGCTCTGGAAGAATGTGGGGCAATGGTGTTTCATTCATTGGAAAGAGAGGCAGTTCTTCATATGCATTGCTTGAATCTTCAAAATGGACTGAGAGCCGAGAGATGAATTACAGATGAGAAGAAGGCCTCTGTGGGCCAGGTAATTTTGAGGCTTATTTTCTGTCTCTGTCACATATTTGCTATCGGATATGGGTAAATCCAAGGGAGATTACCTAGTTCTTTGTGCCTCTATATTTCATCTGGAAATAATACAGTTATCTGCATCTGTTTAAATATAAAAGCTGAGGTGCTCCAGTATTGCCGTCATAGAGCCCAGATAAGTCCCTCAGGCTCCAAGATCTGGATGCAAGTCTGACCACATGCTTTTCCAAACTTCAAGAGACTTATGTCCCATCACAGTTATATGGAGAAAACCACTCATGCTGAGAGGTCTCACATACCTCAAAAGCATACTTTAATATCTTGGAATTTCCTTTTTATTTGATATTTTCCTCCTTCCTTTGTTGTTTTTCTCTCTCTCAATTCACTTAGTAAATTCAGTCCTAAGTGCTTCTGGATGTAATGGGTTTAGAGATTAGCAACATAAAAAACCTAAATCGAGTTCAGGAGGATAACTATACTGAGACAGATCCTCAGTCTAATCAAGCTGTCCTGAGGATGAAGATTGAATCTGGTGTGCCATGATAAAGTTGTCTTGAAACGTAGCCTAGACCACTGGCCAGGAACCATGACACTGGAGAATAGTCCTTGAGTCTTTTTATTATTTGGCCCCATGCCTTTTTCATATACCTGTCTGGTTCCAGACTAATCCAGATTTCCTGGCCTGAGAAGAGCTGAACAATTTGGCACCCAGTCTTTTGGCAATGATAACACCAAGGAAGCTCTCGGCATTGCTACAGTTGCTTCATAGCCTCATGCTTTTTAGTGTCTGAAGAGGACTGGAAATAATTCTAAAGGACAGCGAGAAAAAGTTTAATCAGATAACTGTGATAATGTTACCAGCCTCTAATTGGCTCCATAGAAGAAAATGTAATTATCCCACTTACCCCCAAGAACCCACTAGCTGTTGATAGGCTGAAGTTCCCAAGAAGCCCAAATGTTTGAGACAACCTTGTCACAGGGGGTGTTTGTGTTTTACACCCAGAGATATCAGTCATTAGCTAAAGGGTAATGAAATGGAGAATGAGGACAAATGTATGAGTGAACCACAATGGCAGGACTCATAGCCCACAGAACCATTCTGGCTGCCCCCTCTTCTGAGCATCAGCAGGAGACCTGGTTTCACTTTTAGCCTCAGCAAATGAGTTTTGCTTGGCAGAAGAAGAGCTGCAAGGTTGATGTCAGTTCTAGAAATTTTGGTAAAATTGCACCAACTTACAGTTTTGCTAAACTAGTCCACATTAAACACTTGCACAAGGAGATTAGG
>NW_010168407.1:7752-8504 GCF_000695765.1 Mesitornis unicolor
GGGAAAGAAAATTAAAAAAAAAAAGAAGAGAAATCTTGAGTGGGAGACAGAAGTCCAGCCACCTGAAAGCTGGACTGTATCTCTACCTGGAGAGATCCTGTGTATCAGGAGATGCTTTCTAGGGTAGAGAAACATGGCCATGGGAAGAAAAGGCTATTTTCAATCTCATTTTCTACTTTGAAAAGGTCATGTTTGACTGATAATGGCATTTTCTATCCTTCCAAAGCACATGGAGGCTGGAAACGACATAATCTTGCCTGAGGGAGCTTTATAACACCTCCTTGATTTTGTGGCACTCAGCAGTACATATTGGGAAAACTAAATCAGATGAAGACTTACCCATCAACAAAACATCGGGTCTTCCAGACCCACCAGGAGGTGCGACCTGTGGTGCATTCCACAGCCTTTTTCTCCCCCCGCTTCCACGCCAGAGGCCAGCAGAAACCACAACAAGAGAAGACAATTTTCAGACAAGGATACTGAGCTCTCCTCTCCTAGGGTGGTACTTCTCCTGCCAGGACAGTAGGGTGCTATGGTTGTTACAGCTCTGCATTTCCATGACTTTTGAGTTTGGCAGCTCTCTGAATCATACATTTTGCCTGCAGCTGTAGCGATGCTTTGCTATGCAGCGACTCCAACTCCAATTGATCACAGCTGGCACATCTCTTTGAGCTGAATTGGTGAAAGAGAGAGTAAATGTCAGGTTACTTCAATGTAGCTCTTAGCAAGAACTTACGGAGATTATTATGAAG
>NW_010168408.1:0-5775 GCF_000695765.1 Mesitornis unicolor
ATAATAATAGGTATATACTAAATTTATAATAAATAGGAATATAATTCATATATATTAAACAAGTATATAATAGATTTATAAATATATACATATAAATATATAATAGATATATAAATAGAATTAATTATATACACAAAACTCACAACCTATGGTTATAGTATGTATATGTATATATATACACACACACTTTGTCAAGAGCACCAAAACTGGTTCAAATATTTATCCGAGAAGCACACTGTATAAAACACATCAGCACAAACTACTGTGATATGCACGTATTGTGTTTGTGTGTCTTTTCCTCTGTATATTACAAGTATCTATTTCATCCTGAACCTCACTAGTATTATTCTCTCCTGAATCCTCTTAAAATTTCTTGGATATTCAGGAAATTCATATGAAAGGTGCAAGTTATTCATGACCGAAGAGAAAGTGGAATATTCTCTGTCAACTATTTCCTTTATCCTGATCGCTTTTATTAGCAGACTACACTGCTGAAATGCTACGACATTACCTTAAACGAAAAGAGGAGTTGAGGAAATTAACACCGCAAGGAAACCGTTATTAGATAATCACAGACAAAAATGGGAAATATCTCCAGTTTCCATTCTTCAGCACATCTTTTTTTTGCAAGTGTTTTTGTAAAGTAGTTTTTAAATCAGGAAAAAGCGCTGGATTAGTAAACTAAAGAGAGCACTACAGGAAGGCTGCCTAAAAACATCTTTAATTTGTCGAAGGGCCTACTGGTTACCAAAGTATCTTTATTCCACTAGAAAATATTTGATTTTTCAAAGACTGTTTTCTATTAAAGACACTTCAATTCTTAAATTACAAGCACTGCTAAACACTCGCGTGCTTTATATCTCAAACCCATTACCAAACATCAACCAGGGCTAAAACCACAGATTCTACCCCTATCGGTGCACAACCCTAAGCAATATTATGAGGTCTGAGTCACTGCTACCATTACATTCTGGCAGACTTTTCTCCTTTTGTAGTTGAAGGTGACAAATACAAAAGCAACCATTGCCAGGCATGTTACCACCACCTCTAATTCAGTAAAGAAGTTCTTTACTGAGAGGGTCGTCAGAAGCTGGCACAGGCTGCCCAGGGAGGTGGTGGAGTCACCATCCCTGGATGTATTTAAGGAGCGGGTAGACGAGGTACTTAGGGATATGGTTTAGGGGGTAGACAGGAACGGTTGGACGTGATGATCTCGGAGGGCTTTTCCAACCGAGTGATTCTGTGATTCTGTGTGATTCAGTAACCTGTTACTGCAACGCTGTAAAGAAGTTTCATAACTGCATGTTGTCCAAAAATGCTCTGCAAGCTCTTTTTTGAAGCTCATTTAAAGCTCTTATTTGAGTTTTAAAGGAAAATAAATCGTGAAATAGAAAGGAAAAAGTTAAGTATTCTGTTTTCTGATAATCACACCTATGTTAAAGCACATAGGAGTTTTTTTAATTGAACCATTTTAATTTTCACAACATTTTGATGACTTCATGATTAGCCTATTTCCTTTAATATCCAAAAGCGATCAACAGGCGCAAGCCAAGTGATGCAGTAAATTTGGGAAAATACAACACGGTATTAAAATGGAAATCAGGATTTAGGGACAGGACACATAACCCGTATCTGCCTTTAATGTTGAAAACTCTTACAAATCACAACATGCACAAATGGACTCACTTTAGGTTAAATTCTGATTGCAAGTGAACATGTTTTCTTTAATTCAGTGGGACAGGGCTTTTACATAAGATCTGCTTATTTCTCAATTAAACTTGCAATTAACTCTACACGCAAAACCCATAATCCTCATTACTATATAGAGAAAGAGCATCAAGCCCTGAGAAATCTGTAACTTAATTGAATGCATAGCAGTTAAATAGCAATAAACATCAAGAGGTCAGATTCATTATTTAATGAAAAGGACAACTAAAAGAGTTATAACCAGACATTATTGTGCCAGCTCCTGGTAATGCTGACTCAGCAGAAGTAACTGCAGCATCACCACAATGTGAAATAATGTCTCGCATGTATCTTCTCGGGTCCATGTTTCACAGAAGCAAGCAGAGCAATTTTAGCAGCATTTAAATTAGAAATTACTTCTCTAAGTGTTAGGCCTATGCATATTTATGTAGCTGTGCTTTTCAACCAAATAATACTTGGGACATGCAGAAATCAACTATGTAAATTCATCTTCACAACAGCACACAATTCAGTAGTAGCAAGACTGAAACTCCATTAAATGAGCTATTTTAGTAATTTATGCCATTAGTAAGAAAAAACTATAAAATAAAATAAATTGCTGCATGTTTCAGATTATTTTCAGCGTTTCCTTATTCAAATCTGGTTGTGTTTTTGAATGACCATAAAATGCTCATGTCAACACTCATGAAGTATGGATTGTTTGTTTGCTGGTTTTTTAAATTATTTGTAGCAAACCTCTTTCTCAATCCAGAAATTCAAAGCAACACAGCACTATAACAATTTTCATGATTCAGTTCTAGCAACATAACCCGTCCTTCCAGAAAAACCTCACTTGTCCTCCTCCTCCTCATAGTCACAGGTGTAAGGTTCTCTACCTACAGAGCCGAGCTCAAACAGCAGATTTTACACTTCCCAGTGAGTGATAAATCACATTTTTCATCCTAGAGGTTTTTGAAAATCCTACACTCAGTCTCCCACAAGACCCAGGGACCTACCAAGAATGTAATCCCAAAATACTTCCACCTTTTTTAAGCCTTGTGAACATATAATCTGCAGATTGAATACCTCCAGTATCTGTGATCACTAACCCAACTCACTGTTTTCACAAGAAATTACGTCACAGACCATGAATAAATTGAGGAAATTCCATACAGGTTACATAAAAATACCATTTACATTTGAAATAATAAAGCGTGTGTCATTGAGGGTCTATAATTAATTTACTTTCATAACATGAAATAATTCTGGGATAGAAAACCTTAGAGAGACTAAGGAAAGAAACAGAACAACTACACTTCATTTAAAACGTAATAATTACGTAGTTACTTCCTGATGGGTGATTATAAACAGTATTTCAGACATTTATTTTAAACTCTAAATCCTTCTCAAATATCTCACAAGGACAAGTCTTCGAATTTTGGGAAAGAGAAAAGGGGGATCAGAACCTGCTGCATGACAGAGCTCGACATTCAGCTCCCAAAGAGACACCACTGTTTGCTTATGAAAGGTTTTGCTACTTTTCAAAGAAAGCTTGGCATCTAAATGCAACTTTAGATGTTACTGACACACACAAACATTACGTTAACAAAGCACTAATGTCTTCTTGGTAAATAAATGCCTTCAGAAGTCTCAAGCTCCTATCACTTCAGATAGTCAGTCACTGAATGAGGAATGCAAGTGAAATGAAACATTTCACATTTCTACTTAGTTAACTAACATTAGAGCCATAGATCAAGGACTGACACCATAATTCAGGCCTTATAATGAAGTGTCTCAAGCCTCTTTAAAACTGTAAACTAAAAAATGTTCATTTTTTTGGCTTCAGTCGCTGAAACAAAGTCCAAGAAAATCAATTTAAATATAATTGGAGACTTACTTGAAAACTGCTAAACTTGTGAAGAAATTTTCTTTACATGTATTATAGTTAAATATTTTCTCTTGTACTCACCTTTTTTAAAATCATATAAAGGTGTGTTTATAAAGCAATTGCAGTTTTTTCATAAAGAGTAAAAACTTTCAGAAAATATCTCTCTTCATACTGTTTAGCGCTACATCTTTCTCTTGCTCGAGGAATAAACTATCATGAACACGAGTGAACTATAGGGCATCACTTCTGAAATTTAAAAATCTGACAAATTATTCATACTGCAACTGAAAATATTGAAAATAACCACACACCCTGCACAGGTGCATTATGTTATCAGAGAGCACATAATCGTTGAAACTTGGTGAAATTTATCTGCATTAGAATATTATTTTCAACAATAAAGTTTTATTAGCAATACAAAGTAAGCCAAAACCAAAATATTAGTAGAAATTAATCATTTAAAACTATTTTACAACTCTAAAAGAGCTGTAACTGAGCTACCACTGTCTGCACTATCCAAATTAAGAACGGGCTCTTACAAAAACTTACTACAAGCAGTGCCTCAGTGCTCATGAAAAATCTGCTCATCTATAGATTTCTTTTTGTAGAAAGTCTTGAGGAAACTTCAGCAGCTTCTTCAGAAGCACAGCTTTACTTTTTAAACACAAGTAACCATCGTGGTTTAAGCCCTGCAGGCAACTGAGCACCACGTTGCTCTGTGGGCCCATGCGGTCTCCTCCACTCCTCCCTCTTCAGGGGGAGGGAGGGCTCCTCCCGCTCTTTCTCTGCTTCCACCTGGCTCCCTTTCCGCAGGCGAAAAGTCCTCCACAAACCTCTCTGGGGGAAGTCTGCCCACAGCTGCAGCTCCTTCACACACGAACTGCTCCAGCACACACTGCCCGGAGTCACGGCCTCTTCAGGGGCAGCCACCTGCTGCCCAACCGCTGAACCCTCACGGGTTGCAGGGGGACCCTCGGCCCCGCGCACCTCCTCCTCTCCTTTCTTCCTTCACTAACCTTGGTATCTGCGCATCCCCCTCTTTTCTCTGCTGCAAGTCTCTTCTGCTCGGTCGTGAAGAGTTCCCGGTTCTGTCAGGCTGCAGCTGCAGGGGAGTTTCAAGCTGGGGCAGAACAGACCGGCGGGACCGAAGCCACGCCGCCCACCCTCAGGCCCACGCTGGTCAGAGAGGGCGGGCCATACACTGTGCCCTTAATTACATTATAATTAATTGCATTCATTCGTAGGGGAGTTGATTTGGCTTGGCCCTTATCAGAGGTTGGGCCAAAATTGGAGCAGGGTTAGCTTAGAGCAGCTTCTTACAGGGCTATGTCCACAGCCCTCCCCCACTCCCAAAAAACCCCTCACAGAAAATCCAATACAGTGATGTCAGTGATTTGGGAGGCTGGAAGGAGGGAGGAAGTTCCAGCTCTGAAAAAGCTGAAAATCAACATAAAATGTATCTATATTCATTCCTAAATCAAGGGATAGACTCATCAACTTTGACAGTGCTTTGCATTTTGGCATGTGTGGGAAAAAAAGCTCATGAAAATAATTGTTTTTTTCAAAGTTCTAAATGGTGTTAATGAAAGCACTACCACTGGTAATAAGGAGATTCTCAGATTATGGCTCAGCTATAGCTCACAATGAAAATTCAGAGAGGAAAAGGCTTAGGTAACATTTTTTGGGGAAAAAAAACAAACCAAACCAAACTAAAATAAAAACAACCAACCAAGCAAGCAAAAAAACACATCAAAAACATGTCTACACAGTTTCTCTGTTTATAGAGTTATGTTTGTAATGGGGAAGGTCAGATTTTTACCTTCATATAGACACTGCTTTCTAGATTTCCCCACTCAGCTATCTCCCATTCAATCACTCACTGAGACAACAAGAAGGAATTCAACATTTCCTTGTGCTTCTTTAATGTTGCCATTGTGTAAATGGATGCCAAAAGTAATGGTCGCCTTTATTGGACCCTGTAAACAATTTACTGGACTCTGCTCTTTAGAACACACAAACCCCTCAACTAAACAAAAGTTATTTCTTCTTGTGATTAAGTAAAAAATAATTTTAAAAGAAACTATGATATCATATAACAGAAGTCCAACATCAGCTTGTTCTGATCTAATGGGAAACAGCCTTCTTACCAAAAACTCAACAAAAACTTCATTTTATATATACATATATAAAATATATGTGCA
>NW_010168409.1:0-3637 GCF_000695765.1 Mesitornis unicolor
TGGTTTGAGTCAAGATAGGTAGAACTGAAAATGTCAGTCCCTGTACATTTCACCTACGTGATACTGCTCTGGCAGATCGGTAGGACTGGAGGATCTTTCAGGGTTCCTTCTAACTTCTGATGTTCTGTGATTCTGATTTCTACTGTTTGCTTCTGCACAAAACTTGACAAGTCACAAGTCTATTGCAATAAGAAGTTTGTAAATTCTAACAATGTTACATGTTTAAAAATGGGACATTTGAAATGTTGCCCTCTGCAACACACAAGCACAACTAAAGTAAAACAAACAAACAAAAAAACCCAACCCAGCTTTACCCCGCTTTACATTATGAAGCAGAATCAACATTTTGATTGCATAAATTAGGGCATGAGTACTTGTAATTTCTGCTGAGATTTGTTATATTGCTCAGAAATTGTCTTCTCATACATTTCCAGAGAAATTTGATATACAAACTGCTGATCACCTGCAAAGCTGGCTCACAGTAAAATGGAAAGCGTGATTGTCTGTAAAAATGCATCCCAAGAGAAAGCTGATTGAATTTGTTACCTGACAGTGTGAAGGATGATACGTTTTTTTTTCACATACCTATGAATCACATAATTTTGAAGAATCATGTTATATGCTAAAATCAAAGACATATACACACAAAATAAATCTGAAACTTCTTGAGAACAGATGCTAATCTCCTATTTCTCTTCATATGCAAAATCCTGGATTCTTGTTATCCCATGTCATTTGCAACAATTTGTGTCACTGTAAATAAAAGGCTTTCTTAGTTGCTTTGGGATTTTTGAAAGTGTGTTTTTAGTATGTCTGCCTACTTGGAGAAAAAACTTTTACTAGGGTTTATGACTGATAAATATTGTGTTTAGTGAGATATTCAATGCATTCAGTAAAACTCAGAAGAGCTTGGCAAAAGGGATTCCTCAAATCTGGGGTTAAATTTTCTTTTTCCTCTTTTTTTGTGTCTATAATTACCTGTGAAATCCACTATCAGTCTATGTCTTTCTTGTGAAACACCAAATATAATCCAAACAAGGTATCTGTGAGCCTTCTTAAGTGTAGAAATGGTACTTGTCTGCATATGCTTGCTATGCAACCACATGGGTACCAAAGCCCCTGAAAAAAATTCTGGGAATTCTTTTTCCAGCATTTTTCTTAAAGCAAGTAGTGTTGCACATAAAAATTCCTATGACGTTAGGAAAACAAAAAAATCCCAAACATCTAAGGTTGAATTAGTTTTCAGCGGTACTTTTGAATATCTGCTGGTTTATTTTTAATTGTTTAATACTAGTGTATAAAATGTGTGTGCTCAAAAAATTGGAAGACATATATGTAGATGTTTGAGTTTGAAAGCAACATATCTGAGAGCTCTGATTGTCATAAAATTGCCTAACCTCTAGAATAAGTTAAATATTAGCCTTTAATGAATATATGATATTACTGTAGATTGAAGCACATAACCAATGCATGTACTTTTTATCAGGAGATGGAAAGATCCTTCATTTTTAAATTGTAAGTTGTACAGGGGACATACGAGACATATGATTACCAATATTAGTAGTTTAGGTCACAACTGGACTGAAAAAATATGTTTTCTCAGGTCCATTGTTTTTGCTTCTCATCCTTCGCTTCAGACAATTTGGAGGAAAAGAAATCTCAAATAAAACAGTACTGAGAAAATTCATATAGTACACAAAAGTGATATTTTGAGTTTTTTTGTTACTTCTAATTGGTTTTGAAATAATACTGAATGATTTCTAATTGAAAATAATATTGTGAATAAAATCTTGTTATTTTAATCAGAAAATATTCAAGGAAATTTAAAATATTGTTTTTCTGGTTTTGTTTTTATTTTTCACTTGAAATTGTACCAGTGTTATATTGGTGGAAGACTTTAAGTTCTCCTTGCACTGCCACTGCATTTTTTTTTTCAGATAATGAAGTTCCATCAAGCCTTTCCATAACCTCTTCCGTCTTAGAAATCAAGGAGCTCTTCACTGGAGTGAAGTACCCTCATTGTACCCTGTGTAGTTTAAGCCACCGGGAAGTTCCATCCACATGCGTAAAATGTCTCTTCAGAGTTATCCTGAGACAGTACATCTCTATACAATATTTATATTGAGGGATATTGCTAGATCTATAATTATCTTAAATTTAAATGCTAGAAAATATCTGTGTCTTTATTCCTTCTCTTCCAGCAAGATCTTGGAACAATGTTGCCATTTGACAAAACTTCACTTGGGAAACTGGGAATTTGACACGTAGTACATCATTTTCTGAACACTTATTGTAGGTTATTGTAGAAAACAGCATACTGTGCTAGGTGGAGCTGTGGTATGACACAGTGCAGAATTCTTTAAGGTCTTAGATACCTCATTTATTGTTGGAGATGTATGGATGTGCTAAATCAAAATCTGTAATTTTTTAAGATACATTTTTATCTCTTTCTTTCTTTCAGAGCTGAGGACTACATTTTAGCTAATTAATAAAAGCACCCACCAGTGAAATACTTTGAATTAATGTTGTTTATTTCAATACATATTAGGTAGGAAGGCAGAAAAAAATATTTCATTAATAGACTGTATCTGGAATACCTGACACAGTAACTCATTCACTTGCTCTCCATCAGGCTAAAACAGAAATTTTCTAATTAATGCCCAGCCTCCTACACATTTTAGTGTGTAAATTTATATTAAGCACACATTCAAATATGGCCTGTGTTGATCAGGTAAAAAGAGAGGATGCTGATGGCCTTGGGATATCTTTCCTCTATCACAGGGTGGCTGAAGAAAGAACATAAATGTGCAAAATTAATCATTCTCTTCCTCAAGCTATTTCAGTCAGCTGCTCAGTAAAGAGTTAGGAGAGGGATTGTCTGAACACTAAAAGAAGTTAATAAAAAAAGTAATTATTGTAGAGTTGTGAGACGTGAGAAAATCCACCTGGACTGCACTTGATGCCCTGCATCTGGAGCAGCATGAGATGGACTTGCTGTCTCTATTTCTCTTCTTGGTCTGGCTTAGTAAAGCAGTTGTCTCACCAAGCCATGTGTGGCCAGGCCTTCCTTACTAAGGTCCACAGAGAGCCCTGCCCCAGCTCCTGCCACCTCCTGGCCATGCAGAACAGAGTTGTGCCCCTCACACTGGATTAGTCTCCAGTCTGCCCGGACACTTGGTGAATTCATCCTGCTTATCAAATTGTGAGGAGACCAAAGCCCTTCCACAAGCATTGGTTTCCTCTTTCTTCAGGATTTCTGCCATATCTTTCTTGAGGATTTCTGTGTAAAAAGGACTAAATCACAGACAGGGTTGTGCTAAGGGTGTCCTTTATGATTTAAAAATTAGAGAGTTGGAAATGAAAAGATAACGCTGACATTAGAAGTTAAACTGTTCACCTCTGATGAAAGGTGTGACCTTGTAACAGGTGTAAAGAATAGAATTAAGAAGAACAGGTGTCCCCATTACATGGTGATGTGCAAATTTTCAGGTAGCTTTCAAAGGTCACTAAATAATAAAATAAAAGAATAATGCAATAACACTGGTGATAAATCTCTCTAAATATTAAGTAATGGTCTTTTCAAATTCCAGTGACAGCTTTGAAACATTTTTATTTCTGAAGAACAGGAGTTGGTTGG
>NW_010168410.1:0-8779 GCF_000695765.1 Mesitornis unicolor
TTTTTTTTTCCTTTCCTGGCTGCAAGGAAATTTGTCTCTCTGCCAAGTCATCTTCGAGAGCAAGAGTGGCAGAGGCAGGAAAAAGGCGGATTTTTGGCATCGCACTTCCGAGACTGCTCTTTTTAGGTAGGGCGCAGACATTGGGTAACTTCTATGGAGACTCAACGTATCATCCAATTTCCCCTTTCTTCCCCCGAATCCAAACACTGCGTGGAGAAAGACTGAGAATTGCAGCAGCTGATGAGGAAAAGGTCTCGTTTCAGAAAGTAAAGGGCAAGGGCAGCCCGTTTTCCCTTGCCTTGGTACATTCAGAGCTCTCAGTCTCCCCTAATTATTGCTGATTTAAATTGCACCGAAAGGCACACCCTGTGCTGTGAAATACAGCCCTCGGGAGGTCAAATCGCAGCCCCTTTCTGACAGGCATCTGGAAGGTAGAGGAGGTTGTGTCAAATTCTGGGCCCTCGTACTGCGCAAGCTGGAATAAATATGTTCAAAAGGAGAGTTCTCGGAATGGAAAATCGTGGGAAATTAGAGAAAGAAAAAAACACCGCTTGGATCTAAATTCTAATGAAGCTTAAGAGGTTTTCATCAGTACAACTGTGAGTGCTGTGAGATCCTGGGAAAAGTCACCCACCTGGCAAGCCAGCTTTTCCATGAAATACAATTTGGAAAGGAGAAAACCATCATCTGCGAGGTCATGTAAGGGACTCCTAATTAATGCCAATGGAGAATTTAAAGGCGTAATGTCTCCCAGTTGAGGCACACGATTTGGTCTCGCTTCTGACAACTGCAAATTCGTGGAACCCACAGTCAGAACTTTCCACTCCATCTTTCCTCAGCATGCACACGTGCAGAAAATCACTGTTCACAGACCTATCTACTACAAACAGCATTGGGGACTGTTTACAGCCTCTCTGAAGGTCTCTGAAAAGAGATTTAAAGTGTCATTCCCTCTGTGAGGTTACCTTCTCAAAGAAGGCCATGGTAGAAGGACAGGAGACTCTGGAAGACCCAGGATGTATTTTTTCTCCACTAAAAACTTCTGTTACACCCTTGAGCAAGTTACATAGGGTAGTTCTACCTAAGGTCCTGTGTATTGGCATGCAAAAAGCAGCACTGTTGAAGAGATAGAGCCCCCAGGGTGACCCCAACCCATCTGCACCCCAAGTTATCATGAAGGAGAGGAAGGTCAGTCCTGCAAAACAGGAACCATACAAAGCAGTGCACCAAGGAGGGGAGCATAAGCCAGGGGATAGGAAACAAAAAGAGAATTTTAAGGAGGAAAAAGCAAAGCATGAGCTTCTTCACTGTTATTGGAAGAAGCGAGGGAAAGGTGAATTCAAAATTCAGTTAAGTGGAGAATAATCATGAAATGTAGACCCTATAGATACCATCAAATGACCTTCACGTGCAAAACAGAGGCAAAGAGAGGAAAAATATGTTTACTTTTATATGAGAAGATACCCTGAAGAGGGACAAGGTCGTTTGTCACAGGTTCCTTGTCGTATGATGGCATGGCTCTGAAAAGGTGCAGCAAACTTCCTCCCTTCAGTAACTCTGATCCTGGGCACAACTCTTCTCTCTGAAACAGAGCAGTATAACAGGGTGGAGAAGTCATCATTGTCTTTCCACCAAATACGAAGAAAAAACAAGGTAGACACATCATCATTGAAGACTTAATGGTCCTCCATGTCCTTCTGTCTGTTTGCCCCACCAGAAAACATCAACAACCATCCTTCTGCTGAGTGCTGTTTCATCCCTCCAGGAGCTTGGGAAATACTTGGGTATTATAAGGAATATAAGCCGAAAGAATATGACCGGTCTTTTGCAGAAAAAAACAGGGTTTTGAGGACATGAGTCTTGGGTTGAAGAGACGAGCACCAAGACGGAGAAGAAAAACCTTTAGAGTAATGTCTGTTTAGGAAAGAATAGGTATAAATCGCCCATTAGTCATCTTGGGCAGAGAATTACCAGCAAGTTTCCAGTCACTGAGACAAAAAGGCTCTGAAGTGATGTTTTAAGCAGCTGAGAAGGGCCAAAACACTCCCAGAGTTGTAACAGAGCTGGACCATTTCACCATCATTCAACTGAGCATCTCTCAGCCATGAGAACCTCAGCACAGTGACCCCAGAGGATTTTCAGCTTTGATTCGTAAGGACAAGGCCATGTATTGAACTGGGATTGGCCAATTCGTTGACCTAGGACCATTCTTTGTTTGAACCCAAGCTTTCTATGGAACTGGAGTGGAAAGGGCCAAGTGAAGATATTAAACACAGCTGTCCTGGCATGCGTGTCCCAGATGGGAGTTGGGGTTGCCAAATAACTTCTCAGCCACCCTGTTTCCAAGTGCATGCACATCCTCTGGCAGGTAGCTGAAATTTGGGGTGGCAGCCTGACCAGAACTGTAATATTCTTGAAGTGCACCGGTTCCTATTTTCTAACCGTGCATAGAAAGCTTTTCATAACAAGTCTGGAAAGAAAAGAAACTCAGAAGCTGAGAATAGACTCTCCCTTTGACCACATTCTTCCTGAAAGTTTAGAGAAGTTTCAGTCTGTAAAGGATGTAGGTGGCAGGTGACCACTCACAGCCATTGCATTTTCATCTTTACAGTCTGGACCAGGGGAAATTTACAGCAAATATCTTAGCTGAAGCAAAACAAAGGTGAAATTCTCCACAGTTCCTCTCAGCTGCTGCATAAGACATTGATTTTCACATGTTCCTAATATGGTATTTACGTCTAGCTTGAGGGTAGCTACATTATCTTCAAATAACTGCTTGATTTTATTATTTTTTTAAAAGAATCTAGGAAGAAAACACAGTACTTCACTTGCATCTCAATAAAACCAGGGTAAAATATCACGTGGGCAAAGAAGCAGTTCAATCATTCACCCAGTTCATTCAAACCAATGGCTATCCTGGTTTATCCAAGGGTTGCTACACATAGCAGATCCCAAAATCTCACAGGTCAAACCACCAAATTTTACAACCACTTCTCAACTACGTAGGCTAACATGGAATCTTCATCTTCCCTTCTATTTAGAGAAAGCGGGTGGCAGGTCGCTGTTAAGTTTAGCTCTCAGCAACCAAACTAAAACTTAAACAAAACTGAAGAAAAAGGTCCCCTCCCCACACAGCCATACTTGAAGCATTGTTTGACAGTGGAACTTGTCACCACATGTTGCAAAGGGCAAGAAAATGGAGAGATCCACAATATTATCTAGATGCTGGATATGAGTTAAAGGAAGATCAAGACTGGATGGAGATGCTAAATGTTTTAGGGCTTTTAATTGCCTGTTTAGAAAAGTTCTGGAACAAGTCTAAATCTCAGAAGCCATGCTACATCAATATTATTAATTTATTAACTTACAAATTACCCTGCACCATCCCCGTTGTAAGACTTTATTGCTATTTGCAGCATTTCTACTGGAACATCGGTGCAGACAGGACACGCAGTGGAGCTTGGGACCGGTCTACAACCATCATGCCCCTACGACGGGAAAACTCAGCGATCGCCATCTCCAAGGAGCTCGTGATGAAGATGGGGTTGGGCTCCCAGGCCCCAGCGCTTGCATCCCTGGAAATGTTATTAGCTTTGGCTCATTGGCTTTGTATTCATGACTTTCCAAGTCCTCCTACCCACCTCTTCCTCCGGGGACGGCCCCACCCTGGCGATGGCTTTTACTGCCGCCTGGCCCAGCAAGTGACAGAGTAAGTGAGAATCCAGGAGGGAGGAAACACTGGAGACGAAGACATCTCCCTCAACCGGAGCAGACGCTGCTGACTCAAGAACCTGTAAACGTACGCAAACGGCAGCCAAGGCTGGAAGCGCTTGCAGCACTTCTTAGCCCAACCCAAGGTGCTGGGTAACCCGGAGATGGGAGGAAAAGATGGAGTAAAAAAGGGTGTGTAAGGGGGAAAAACAGCTCACTGCTCACCGTGAACAAATATAGTTCAAGTGTGACATGCTGCGAGGTGCTGCTAGGAGGCTACTTCATCCTCCCATCCCTACAGCATCATCTGTCCCAGAACGTGCAATGAGCTGGTCGGCGGCTCCTCCTGAGAACTGCAGATACTTAACAGACCTTGTGCAACACCCAGCTGTGGGATGGGGATCAGCACTGAGGAAACCACCTCTGGACACAGAAAACAGAAAGCCTTCAACCCCATAAGAAAGGAGGGGAAGCCAGTGGGAGCAACAAGCTCTCTCCTGTGTGCCGCATTTTGCTAAAGAAAGTGCTTTGTATTTATTCTGTGATAGTCACCTCACCTGAACCTCCCTCTGTCAGGGGAGTGGGAGTGACGTATCCAAGGGTTCTTCATCCCATCCCCAGTTGGATGTCCAAGCTGTTTGAGAAAGATGTCACTCAGATGTATGGCTCCATCTCCAGCAATGAGGGCAGCCCATGCAACTGATTTATCCCAATACATCCAACAGGTATTGCTGCCTCTCCTTTGGCAAACCTTGCCTTGCCCATATCCTTCAGATCATCATGGAAATCCCAGAACAGTACTTGTCTAGACTAGACACCTCACTTACAAGTGTTTAATTGAGGTAGAAGTAGGCAAGGTGGAACTCATCCACAAGACCAAATTTCACCCTGCATGGATAACAGTATCTTTTAAAGTTAAGGAGTTACTTTGACAAAACTAAAAGAAACATTAGCTCAGATGTGTTCTCCATGATATCTCTAGGACATAAAAGCTAAAAAGGCAGTTAAATTGCTATCATTTGACATATCTAACAAAAGTCAAAAGTATAGAAGAAAAAAAGGCAACACTTCATTGAAGAAGTTGATTCCAACTTTTCTGATACCAGAACTTGGAGAAATCAACAACTTCATACAGTATTTAAGATAGAAGTGCATTTTCTGAGAAGGAAATCTGTCTGTTAAAGGATTTCTGAGCAATTCTAGTACCTATAAATCCAGACAAGACAACAGCCCCAGCAACATTTCCCTGTACAAAGAGCACCTTGCCTCCTTCAACCTGTCAAACCCTTGCCATTCGCATTCTCACCATCCCAGCTGAAGCAGGGTTGCAGGTCCAACACAAAGCTCAAAGGCCAAAAGGAAGTTGAAATGCTCATTTTTCTTTGCCGTTCCCCAGAGCGTCACCATCTCCCTGGCTGTCTTTGCAGTGATGTTCTTCTAATTGCATGTTGAGAGCAATGTGCCATTTGCCATTAATGGGGTCTGTGTCACATCCCTGCTTGAAAATCTTCACTGTTTTCTTTCGAGATCATACATTTAAAACAGGTCAGGACCCCACAGATCTCTCAATACCTCTGGAACTGAGAGAGCTCAATCCTATCCTGCAAGTACGTTGTTGAAGTTAGTCTGGAAGGGATTAAGACAACCTTCCCCCAATTTAGTACAAGTTCACCAATGAGCAGTATGGCTTTGTTGCACTTCTGGACATTGCCCAAACAACAGTTCAGAATAAGAATCACTTGCTCCAAAACATCCCTGGTTTTGATTTTGTGGGGGAAAGGATTGACTGATATTTACAAAACCAAACCAAGCCCATTTTTCCCATTCTGTTTTCCGCAGAGCCAGTGGTTCTGCTGAAATAGCCATCCCTACAACACCCCGCTCTTCTGCTTTTGATCTCAGCTGGAGCCAGGAAACACCGCAGCAGCCACAAAACAGGAAGGGGGAAGGCTGAGCAAGAGAAGTTAATTGAACTTCTCTGAACCACAGCAAACCTTCATGGGATGATCTCATTTTATGGGTCTATAATCTACGTACCAGTCCCTCAATCATCTTTAAGGGCTGAAATACATCAACAATTTTGCTTGGAATTTGGCAAAGGAGGGAAGAGTTCATGAAGTAGTGGGAGCAAGATACCTTTCATGCATTCAGGGTTGTAGAAACTTCAAGGATCAAAGCACCATCCAAGAGTCAACGGTCTACTGAGCTACTTTTGACATTGCCAACAGTCTACAAGAAGGGATGCTTCCTTCTTATTAAAACAACCCAAGTTCAACTTAAACATGCTTTTTCTATGGACAAGATGGGTTTTAAAATCTTCCACCTTCTCCCTCCATCAGCTGCCTTCCAGTTGTCCTATGTTTAGCATGTCTTTTGTTATAAGACTGGATCCAATGCTATATCAGGACTTACCCAGTGCTGAGGTGCTTCAGAATAAAGGTTTCGGCTCACATTCGCTTTCAGCATCTGCCGAGTATGCACCTTTTCCCTCTGAAGTCCATGAAACAGGATGGACTTTTAGGGTTGTAGGATCACTGACCATTGGTGCCAACTGCCACAGCAAAGAGGATTTTGATAAACGCTGGAGCAAAAGTTGCAAAAGGAGGTGCAGGAACGGGTACCTCATCTGAAAGGAAGACTTGAAAGAGCCAGGGGTCGCATACTGAGCTCTGCAGTAGCATGCAGTGAGAGCAGGAGGAGACACAGAAAAGAAGCCACTTCTGGAATTGCATGGTGCAGTGATGCATCGAGAGCTGACCTGGGCAAAAATTCAACTAACCAGCCCAAGTTCAGCTCACCCTTCAGAAGCCATAAATCCAGATAAATTCCGTCAACTTCCCAGCTAGATTGCACCCGATTATTCCCAATTTGGTCTTGCAAACTGACTCCAGGTGCTGAATGAACTCACCCTGCATATCAAGCAGCAGTATTTGCTCAGAGAGTCTTCTTCAGCCTAGTGTGATGTTAAAAAGACCTCCTAAGGGGACCCCCAGCCGTGTATCTTTTCAATGACTGTTTACTGCCTAATTCCTGAGTCCTGTTACTTCCCTTGCCACCGAAAAAAACAACAAGAGAAGCAGGGAAGAGAAAAAGGGGCCTTACAAGCCAGCAGCGGCAGCAGCAAGAAAAATGGAAGTGCTCGTCATTGATTTTTCACAGTTGTTACTCAAAGGCCAGGATTACAAGTTCACGGGGAGGCCACTGGCAGTAACCCCAGTCTGCAGTTAATGCGTTCCATCCAGAAACTCCCTCGCAAAAGCCATCTTGCTCCTATGAATCTCGGTGATAAGTTGAAGCTACCCCAGCAGATAATGGGAAAAATCTGTTCAAAATACGATGCACCTGTCCGATTACACAAAGGCATTACTGAAGGAAAAGGGGATGTAAAAGGTATGGGTGCATAACCACTTGCTAGATCAAATCCTCCTACCCTATAAAGCTATCTCCGTGACCTTGGCATCATTGGCCTTTCAGGAAAGAATTAGGGTTGTTTCTGTTGTGATTGCTTCCCTACCAAGAGTAAAGAGACGCTTTCATCTGGAATGTGGAAGGAGCTGAGACGAGAGCTCTTGCGGGTTTTCTCCCCCCCTCCAGTGAATGATGCTGAAATCAGTTGAGTTTTTCAATTGCATTCATCACCCAAAAATGTGCATGCTTTGTATTAGAATTATCTCAAACATTTGCACCTGGAAAAGAGAAGAAAAAAAGAAAGAAACAATGAAAAGAATTTCCAGAGACCTGGTTTGGAAAACAGCAGAGAAATAGAATTTCCACCAATTGTCCACAGTAATTCCCTGGTTTATAAAAGAATCAATCATTGCCCAAGTACACCTATTGACTTTCCCCTTGCATCTCTCTGTTAATGTGGATTCCTGCCTCTAATTACTTTGTCCATGTCAGTATTAAAAGCTGCAGCCAATGTAGCTTTCACACACGCCACCACCCACCCTCCTGAGGACAATTCCAAGCCAAACAGATTTCACTGATAGCCCAAATGATCATCTTCATCTCATCCCAGTACCTCACCATTATAACCTCATTAAACCACATTCAGCAATACATTACCCTCCACCGTGTTGTTGACATCTTCAGTGTTTTTGAACCATTATCATGTCTCCATTATAGCCTCATTAAACCACATTCAGCAGTACATTACCCTCCACCGTGTTGTTGACATCTTCAGTGTTTTTGAACCATTATCATGTCCCAGCTTTAGCTGGGACCTTCTTTCCAGATAACATCAATCACAGGCCCCAGAACAGATGATCCAGTGCAGGATGTTGTCCTTTAAGATCTTCTTCAAAGGAGTCTTGCCAGCTCTTCGTTTATCCCTCCTTCTCCTAATTCTAATTTGTCCACATGTTTCTAAACACAGCAAGTCAAATTTACTGAAGCATTCACCCTGGTCTAGGCCAAGGGAGCTTCAAGGTATCAAAGCTTTCCTGAAGGTGCCAAACCCTTCCTGGGAGACCAAGAACCAGATGCAACAACTGATTTCTCCAAATAAGAACTCAGCTCCCTTCACCTAGCTTGGCTGGACCAAAGGGTGGACCTGATGATCAGAGGGATGGAACTACTTTCCTGTGGGGACAGGTTGAGAGAGTTGGGGTTGTTCATCCTGGAGAAAAGAAGGCTCCAGGGAGACCTTAGAGCATCTTCCAGGACCTGAAGGGGCTACAGAAAAGCTGGGGAGGGACTTTTTAGGAGTGATAGGACAAGGGGGAATGGTTTCAAACTGGAAGAGGGGAGATTTAGACTGGATATTAGGAAGAAATTTTTTACTATGAGAATAGTGAGGCCCTGTCCCAGGTTGCCCAAAGAAGCTGTGGGTGCCCTCTCCCTGGCAGTGCCCAAGGCCAGGTTGGACGGGGCTTGGAGCAGCCTGGGCTGGTGGAGGTGTCCCTGCCCATGGGGGTTGGATTGGGGGAGTTTGAGGTCTCTTCCCACCCAAACCACTTTGATTCTGTGAAAATAAGGAGGTGAGGCATGTGTCACATTGTCATTCAACAACCCAGCTGTCAGAGCAGCTGATGGGGCACAGCAAGCCCAGAAGTGGGACCCACCTGCT
>NW_010168410.1:8803-10181 GCF_000695765.1 Mesitornis unicolor
CTTTGGAGCAAGACCCCATTCACATGGAGCAGCGGGCTGAAGGGATGGGGTTTTGGGTGGGAGTAATGCAAGATGTATTTAGTAATAAGAGAGCAAAGGAGATCATACTGTTCCCACCCTACAATGAGATTTGGACCAGTTGGTGGGAATACATGCATACTCATAGGTTTATGTGGGTGTAGCATGGCTGCACAGCCAGCACAGGGGAAAAAGCCTGTAGGTACCAGCTACAGCCTCAGAGGATTTCTGTAGAAACTGATATGGCCTCTACCCAGCCAGAAAAGTCCATTCACTTTGCTCTGCCAGACCCTGTAGACAACACAATTTTGCTTTGCTGTCTAAATATAAAAACCACATCAGGTTAGCCCAAAATACCGTGGTCTTCTCGGGTTATTTTGACTTACTTTAGAAAAATATATAAATTTAAGAAAGCCACTTGCCCATGGAAAAGATAAAGGGCTTTATCGTTTTTCTTTTCTCTTTTCCCTCCTATCTCATAATTCCACCTGAAAGAATTCTACCAAGTTCCAAACCAGTATTTTTCCGGATGGATTTAACTCTCACCAGAATTATTACCCAGCTCTGTTCTTCTGAAGCTGTGGTTTTAGGCAACCTTGAAAACATTTAAATATGTAATTATAATAATTTACAATTCCCTCAACTACCCCCTAGACAGCAATTGCTGAACAATAGCCTTTTCCCTTTCTCCTACTATTCCCTAGCTCCTCTGTACGAGCAGGAGAGAACAGCGTACTGCATAGCATAAATCATAATATCTAACAGATTTCTGGACCGCAAGTCTTGTCAGACCTGCAGAAATATATCATATTAATTACGTATAATATCAACTATTGCCTGTTAGATAACATTTTATGTGTATACACACTATTTTTTATAGAACCACAAACAAGACTGAAAGCCAGCAGCGCTAATATTAAACTTTTGCCTGAAGAGCCCTTTCGCATGCACATCATTCTGATTGGAAACACCACCGCCAGTTAAGTGATCTCTCCCCAACCATAATTGCAATCGGGAAGCAATTACGCCGCATGCACATGCTTCTCCTGTGATCTGCAAAGGGAATCTGCTCTTGATCTAACATTACTCAACACTTTTATCACCGATGTAAAAGAAAATATCAACTAATTGCTGGTAAAGATGTCACAAAATGGAATGAAACCAGATATTCCATTGTTCTCCTGGCATTTTCTACCTAAACTATGCAAAAGAATGTCTGCTGCCACCACAAATGGTTCCATTTCCTTCTTACCAGCAGGTCCGCTGAGTACATGATATTTTGAGTCAACCTTTCACACAGCCAACAAACAAGGGAGAACACGAGATTAATACTAAATGGGCTTGAAGGCATCTTGAGAGG
>NW_010168411.1:0-3337 GCF_000695765.1 Mesitornis unicolor
AAACCAATATAAAATCTTCCCCCAATGACGAGAACATCACCAGAGGCTCTGGGAGCACTGGAAAAGTCCCAGTGCAGAGCCAGCAGCAGTGGCAGCAAGCACCCTATAGTATACTCAGGCAGTCTCCCATCCAGGCACTGACCAGGCCCAACCCTGCTTAGCTTCCGAGCTCAGCTGAGCAAAGCAGGAAGCAGGAACACAGGGCTCAGGATCAGAGGCAGACGAACCAGCAGGGGCTGCTGGGCCTTGGGTCATTGCAGGGGTGGAGAGGGAAGGAAGGGTCCAAGATAGAAGGGTGGAGACCCTGGTGATCCCTCAGCTTTCCACTGAGTGTGCCGTGTGTGGGATGCAATACCTCGCTGGGCAGTTTTGGGTCCGTCACCCCACGTAGGCGCAGATACGGCCCCCCCGCCGCAGGCGCAGATATGGCACCCACCGTGAGACAGTGATGACCAACCGCAGCAGTACACGCTGTCCGGAAAACCAGGCTGCTGCTTTCAGCAAGTTAAGCCCCTGAGAAGAGACTGAGCTGGAAAGTGGAATCACTGAATAGAAAATGAGCTCTCTTCAGCTCAAACCAGCACAATACTAAATAAGCGTGCATATGTTTAGATACACCAAGCAAAATACTTACACTAGAAAAGTCTTTGCTTTTCCAGTACTACTGAAAGAACTCTTAGAAACTAATTGACTGAGAAACCAAAAAGCTTCTACCACCAAAACAAAGGTTGTTCTTCACCTGATAGAAGAGGTGACACTGAGAAAAGAGGGGACAAAAAAAGAATCCCTTTGTCACACCCCACCACCCGTCAAAAAGGCAGGGAAGGATTTTACCAGAGGGGCTGGGCCAAACCAGGCACCCCAGCAGCTCCAAACCTTGGAGGCAGGGAAACCTCAGACCCTGTGATCCTCACCAGGGCTGATCAATATTCTCCCTGCTCTTCAGCTCTGGCTCTCAGCCCTGGCAGCTGCCGATTCACCACAACAAAGAAACTCAGAGCAGTAGATACAGGCGTGAAACTGGGGCCGCACGGAGCAAGCCTGGTGTTTGCCACGGGCGATGCCCAGCCCTGTCAGAGCCCGCACGGCTCGTTCTCCACAAGCGCCGACCACAGAAAATGCTGCCTTCCTGTGCTTTCACTCCCTACAGACCAAAAGCAGGTCCTTTCCTGGGAAGGATCCTACCCAGTCCGCATCAAGAGACGACGTAAACTGAACCGCAAAAGAAAAATGTATTTTTCTGTATCAGAACTGCAAACACACAACAGAACCGGGAACGCGCTCGCTCCAGAACAGAAGGATCCTCACCTCTGTGTGTAGCGCGGCCCAGCAGGGTCCCATCACCGCCTCACGCCGTTTGATTGCAGCAGCCGCCCGCTGTCAGTAAAGCGGCGTCATCCCCGTGCCGGACGCTCCAAAGCTCCTGTCCGCTACAGGAACGCGCACGCAGGAAGGGGAGCTCACCCGCTTGTGAGCAGGGAAGGGCTCCTCATCGGCCAAGGGCCCGAAATGCACGGTCTACAAAATGAAGGACAAAAGAGCCATTAGGCAAAATGAGTACGAATTGCCATATTTTCTAGACAATAAAGAATTACTTTTTTTTTTCTTCCCACAAAATGGCTGTGATTAACTATTAAAGCAAGCAAATTCTTGTGCAATACAAGTTCATCTTGGCATTTAGATTTGCACATGACCCCTAAACTCTCCATGCCCTCAGCAGGATGTCATTAAATAAGGATGTTTTTCTGAGGAGATGTTGCACAACATATGCTTTTAAGCATGTAATTCTGAATCAAACAATGCAATATTTGACAGGGAAAGAATGAAGCTTAATAACAAAGTAACCAACTCTAACATACAAAGTATAATTGCTCATTTCACCACTAAAGCTATCTTAATTATTTTTTTCATGATTACAAGATTCAACCCAAAATGCTGCCAGTAGAACATGCACTGACACAAAAAAAGAGGAACTTGCCCCAAAAAGCCGAATTTAGACTACTAAAAATGGATACTTGACACAATAAAGACAGACATGATTAAATGAGTGCCCACAGACTGAACACCTTGGGCAAGACAGCTACATCCCTGAAACAGCTAGGAGATTTGCAGGAAATTATTTTACTGTATCAGTTAACACAGTGGGGAAAGCGACACACTCTTTGCATTTATGTTTCCTTCACAACACATAAAAGAGCATACTGAAACGCTAAACAAGAGCTCAAAACCCCAAGTCCTAAGACCAAATGGACCTCTAAGCAGTCCCACTGGTTCATAGCAATTGCACTAGAAATGCACAGAAGCAGTTTACCTACAGACCTGCAAAACACCCAGGAACAAAGTGTAAACACTGTCCCTTGCACTGGCTCTGCCCAGGGGCAGAGATACTGGGGGATGCCACCCCAAAGAGCACCTCAGAAGTGAGGAGCTGAGCAAGAAGACACGGTGCTCTGTGCCCCATCCTCCGCCCACCTGCACAAGGGACAGTTTCAGTGAACCACCAACACTTCTAGGAAGAAAGGGACATTCAAATAGCAGGGTCCTCATTTTACTGCCTTTTCAGAGTCTGAATCATTTCTGCATAGTATTGCAAAACTAGGAACTACTTAGGCAATTAAGCATAATACTATGATCTACACCATTTCTAGAGTACTAATCTGAGTCTTTCTCCTCTCAATCATCAGCTTGGACCTGAATACACCAGCTCCCTGGTCTTAAACAGAAAATTATCCCAGTAACAAGCAACCCGCCTGCCAAAATATACTAGCACTTTTCCACAATCATCACCTTTACTCAAGCCATGGATCTGTTTTATTTCCAGACCAAATGGGAGAGCACAAACTTCACAATAAGAGCTCTAAAACTCATCACTTGAAACCCTAACCCATGTACGGCTGACAAAGTTAAATTTTTTTCCAGAATCTACGAATATTAGGCATTTTAATGACTCAAGTGAAAGAACTACTCCGTACTCCAGATTGACAACTGTCAGCTGCATTTAGATAACAAAGGTTTGCAGCATACAGATAATTAAAGGAAAAGCTGTTAAGATAAAAAGCAGAAAAGGAAAAAGAAAACTACTTCTCTTCATTTAACGCTAGGCGTATCTAATAGCTCACCTAATGAAGGTATAATATTTGCTAGCAAGATGCCCTGGAAACTGAGGAGTTCGGGGCAAGAGTCGCCTCTGTAGCTGCAGTTAAACGGCATCCTCCTGCGGCTGCGGGGGAGTGCTGGAGCTGGGGCAGCTGCAGGGGCCGAGTGGGGCTGAAGAAGGCTCGGGGGGGCTCTGGCGCGTTGGGAGCGCCCGGCGGCTGCGCCTAGGGGGTGTCCGCAC
>NW_010168412.1:0-13774 GCF_000695765.1 Mesitornis unicolor
ATATATATATATAATATATATCTTGTCTAAAGATACATGTGTATTTTTTCCCTTCACACACAGCCACACAGAGACTGTGGGCTGCAGCACGTAACCATATATCGGCATAGATCGCAAGGCAGCAGCTGCTCTGCCAGCACGCCCTGGCTTGAAGGGCAATCCGTGCTAAAACACCCGAGCAATGAGATCAGATGGCCGAAGGATTTCTCCAGCTACCTAAAGGAGTTTGGAGTTTCCAACTCCGAAGCAAGGCTACAGCAGAAAAGTGCATTTCAAGACCGACAGCACATGACTGCACACAGCGAGGTTTACTGGAAAGGCAGCAGCTCCCGCCCAGCACAGTTGAACGCTCATGGAAATAAGCACGTGCTGCTGTCTGCATAGTTGAGTATCAGCATCTTGAAACTCATGACTGAGACTGCAATAACAACAAGCAGCAAGGACAAAGTGATTTTACATGAGCTTTTTTTTCCCCCTAAAGAATGACAGCGTGAAAACGTTAACAATGCAAATACATCCAGTTAGCATACGACATAAAAACCCCAGACTAAGGGACTCCTCTAGAACAGGCAAAACCTTGAGCACACGCAGTCTTGCCAAGAGCCACAAACACATTCAAGTGCTCAGCTCAGTGAGAAACAAATGTCCCCCTGCACAACCACTTCGCGGAGGTTCTCCCTTTGCTGGCAATGACGTCCTCGTACATTTTCAGGTCTCGGGCTTTAATATTCTTGTTCCCTTTTGTACAAATCATTGTTCCTCCACTCTGGATCCCAGACAAGATTGGATGAGTAATTCAAAGAGGGGGGAAAAAAGCTCTAATTCAGCATTTAAGCTTATTTTGAGGTACTGTACAACTACTAGACAACTGTTTCCGTAACACATCTATGAAGCAAATACAAGACCAAAGCAGATTTTATTGGTATTTGCCAAGGCAGAAAGAATGCCCAGGAACTGAAGTAGAAAGAACAGAAAGAAAATCAAACCCCAGCCTGTGGAAACCTCAACATCTCGAAGCTTTGAATGAACCAACACACATTTCCGTTTAAGCTCTAATTCCCCATCATCTTTTGCAACAGTTGGCTATCTAGCAAGTCCCTTCACTATTTAGTAACAGGGGCAGGAAGGAACACGAACCTGGAGCTCCTCAAGCCACTGATACCCATTTCAACCCTACTGTTTTTGCAGACAAAGTTCACTTACTACACTTTTCCAGAGGATAGCTCACAAGAAAACCAAGTCTAAATGCTTTGCAAACACGGTGTGGTCCAACCATGTCTCTGAGCGATATAAAGTGAGTAATTCATCCGCAGCACAAGGCGACACAATAGAGAAAATCTTGTAAGGCGCTGGTGTGGTTTATGCCATTTCCTTTCAGCTGTGTGTATTAATGATGTAATTTTAGCAGGGCTACCCCTTTGAGTTCCTGTTAAAAATAGCAACCGCGCCATACCCTGATGAAATGCATCCACTCCAGGCGGTGAAGTAATGCAGCAAGCCCACTGCTTTTGGCCAGGGAGGTAAAACAAGTCGGAGAGCAAACGCAGCGTTAACCTTTTTGCGTTTCCTTCAGCCTAAGAAATAAAATCGGCTTTAACCAAAACCACTGTTTTGCACAACCACAGCCTTTTTTCAGTGTAAAAGAGTGAGAGAAAATGAAATTAGAAGTTAAATCTGACAAAGAACCCCAACAAGTTGACCATTTGTCTCCTCGTATGAGGCACGGATACACCACATGGATCAGAGCCACAGCTCCTCTAGTCCAGAATCGCATCCAACTGCACCGGCATCGAACACAAAAGGAAAGCACAGGATACACACAGGTTTGGGACAGTGTGACCCCTTAAAGTTCTCCCGATTTTCACTATCCGCAATCCCAAAATGAGATTTAATTCTTAACTCACTCCTTAGCATCAACTCACAAACAACTTGCCATGCTTTCATGACCCATACAGCTGTCAAATCTCTTAATCCAGGTCTCAATATCTGGCTCCGCTCTGGCATTTTTCAACAGATGCACTTTCCGAAAACTACATTAAGCCCGCATTAAACAGAAGAATCCAACTTTCTTTAAACAACCCCCAGTAAAGTAGAATTAATACACAGAATGTCCCTGCTTTGTTCTCAGCTTCATCCTTTCCTTATTTTGATCCTATGTATCACAAACCCAATGTTAGTAGCACCATTTGCTTGTCTGATTATTAGTGAAAGGTGATAGACCTTAATAAAGGCACATATAATCTGAGAAGTAATACCTAACTAAATAAAATAGAGGGGAGGAACTTGCTTCAAGAACTACCCTGGCTCGATGGATACAAACAAGACTCAAGAGTAAATCCCAAGCAAAGCCATACCTAGAGCACAAAAAGCTCTTGCACAGCCATTCTAGAAGGACAGGAGGCACCAACTGTATTAAAAACATCTTGGCCTGTATTAAAAACAGTGTGACCAGCAGGGCCAGGGGGTGATCACCCCCCTGTACTCGGCACTGGTGAGGCCGCACCTCGAGTGCTGTGTTCAGTTCTGGGCCCCTCACTAGAAGAAGGATGTTGAGATTCTGGAGCGTGTTCAGAGAAGAGCCACAAGGATGGGGAGGGCTCTGGAGAACAAGCCTGATGAGGAGCGGCTGAGGGAACTGGGCTTGTTTAGCCTGGAAAAGAGAAGGCTGAGGGGAGACCTCATCACCACCTACAACTGCCTCAAGGGAGGTTGTGGAGAGGTGGGTGCTGGGCTCTTCTCCCAGGTGATGGGGATAGAACAAGGGGAAACAGCACCAAGCTGTGCCAAGGGAGGTTCAGGTTAGAGATAAGGAGGAAGCTCTTTACTGAGAGGGTCGTCAGAAGCTGGCACAGGCTGCCCAGGGAGGTGGTGGAGTCACCATCCCTGGATGTGTTTAAAGAGCGGGTAGATGAGGTACTTAGGGATATGGTTTAGTGGGTAGACAGGAACGGTTGGACGTGATGATCTCAGAGGGCTTTTCCAACCGAGCGATTCTGTGAACTCCTTCCCAGTTTGAATCTGGAAAAAACACCAGAATAACCAGTGTCTTCTGACCCGTGAATCAAGGCTGGCACCAGCTGATAGTGCAGGAGAACACTGCTTAAATCCACGACCGACTCCTCTCCTCGCACAGGAGTTACCATTTGCAAAAGGTCTCTCCTGTTAACATATCCCTGCAGTCATTTCTTCTTTGCAGGCCATCTGTTCCCTGTGCCTGGTACCGAATGTGAGAAGCCATGATCGCTCCCATGGAAAGCAAGTGTTGTCGTTTACTAAATAAGGTCATCTCCAGAGTCGAAAGCAGGGCAGAGTAAAGAAGGATTTGCTGTAGTAGTAGAGGAAGCAAAGAAAGTCGCTGGCAAACAACTATTTTTTGTGTGTTTGCATCCTTCCTTTCCGCCCACCTCCTCATTTCCAAACCAGTGCTAAGGGTAACACATCTCCTCCTGGGACTTCCTGCCCTGCTTGAAACCAGAATTTGTTGTTTCCAATATCTCCAGGTTCCCTAATGGTATCTCACATCCCGCCATGTCTGGTACCTTTTCCCTGCTGTAGTCCAAAAATTGCCAACCTCCCATGTCTGCAGAGAAAAGCTGACATCAAAAGTCAAGCAAGACACCTCTCAAGGTTTAAAATTCTCAAGAATTTTCAGATCTAGACCCAAAAATCCGTGAGGGATGATATTTCTAACTTCCATATGCAACTACCTTTAAAAGCTCCAGCTGTCTACTGATGAAATTATTCTCCTTTAAGCCTGCTGCCATCAGGGAGTCACCTTTTGGAGAGAACAATTAATCTAAATGTAAAGGTATATTAAAAATATATATGCTTTGGAAAACGGGGGATTTAACAATGATAAGAGAAGGGGAAAAACATCTACCAGTTAACCAGCTAAAAAAGCTTCTTAAGCCTGCCATACACAGGAAAATTGCCATTTAGTCATTAGTACGCTTGTGACAGTATGTAAAGAAAGGGCAAGGACATGATGGTTTTCTAGGAATACGTGTGAATCACTCCTGTTTTCTCCTTCAAAGTGCTCTCTTTCATCCCATTTAGTTTAGGGGAACTGCAAGCCTTGTAAGCAAGGCGTTTATTTGCAATTCTTGTATTAACATGGCAGTGAAAGGGGTAAGCCCGTAACAGACATTTCCAGATGTGAAAGGCTGTTATGTGCCGGAGATGCAACCAACAGCTGAGCATTTCTGAGCACTTCACACACCCCTTACTCGCTCCTCAAGCAGCAGCAATGTCCAGTCCTAGGGAGCCATTTGCCACAGGAGATCAGCAGTCAATGCTCATCTTCGCTTTTTCTGGAAGTCCTGCATGACACGTTCTCTATCCCTCAGTAAGTTTTTAAATTTCAAATTTCCTTTCCCTCCACCCCCTGGCTGTACAAAGGATTTTCAGCTTAAGTGCAGCTTTAAGCATTAGTTCCACCAGGACGTACACCAGGTAAGGTTTTCACAACTAATTTTATTCTGACTCTGCTACGTTTTATTCAGAGGATGCGCTGCATTAAGCCGTTACCTAAAGATATGAGAAAAACTGAGTTTGCTCATTTAATGCAATTGTAATTAAAAGCTCCAGTTGCTGATGTTGTTTCCATTACTGGCAGAAGGTCACGCCATTGCTTCCGTCGCTGCTGAGGTAATGGCTATTAATTCTTCTGCATTAACAACTAATGTGCCATAGCAAGCTCTTCCAGGACTTCCTAGACATGAACTGGCAACACAAGAGAGCCCTTCTAGGAACGTACAAGCCCAAATGCTTCCTCCTGTGCTTCTGAAGAGCCATGGAAAAAGGCAAATAGCATTAAATACGAGTTTATCGTCTCACGTTAGACATTGACAACTACATTGGCATTATCTCAGATCAGGAATCTGCCTGAGGAATGCATTATGGTGAGGTAAATTCCTTGGCACAGCTGAATCTACCAGCACGCTATTCTTAGAGTTTTTATTTTTCAGAGTGGCTCGATTCTAATTCATTATAAACAGAAGTATCATCCAACTCCCACTAAAGCCAAACAGAACAGGCTTCAGAGTACGCCAAATCAAGTGCTTCATTGTCAACCCTTACTTTAACAGAAAGCTGCTCCTTTCCTGATGTTTAGTAAGAAAACTCTATTGTCCAGTACACAACTTCAGAACAAGTCTTTATATAAGGATGCTCCTATATATAAGAGCAAAATTAAGCCTTTTTCTCCATGGACCTATGCTGTTTGCCTCCTCTAATGCAGACTCCAGCCTCATATCCCTATGACAGGCCTACAACAATCCTTACCTACCACATCTACCTTCAATTTTTCCAAATCTTCCATGTATTCTCTGAACATAGTCCACAAAAAACCACAATGGAGTGGCTGGGCAGACAAAACAGGACAAAGGCTGAACCGTCCTCACCTCTCCTCTTGATGGAAGCACGAACGAGCCTCTTCTGTCCAGACATACTGTAAATAAAAACTCCAAATACCTCTGACTAATTTGAATGAATGTAACCAACAGTTAATAAGGCAGGGACTGACAGAGCTGCCTCCGAGCACAGCGAGTCCATCATCTTTATTGAGGAAAAAGAAGAAAGAAGGCCAAATGAGACTAAAGAAAAAGAACCACTCAGCAGCTTCAAGATAATGCCCTGAGGCATACACTTGATATAAACATTTTAGGTGAATATGTGAACAACAAATATACAATTAAAACTGCTTCCAGGAAGCGTGCATTAGAGAGTTTTCTGTCCTATCAACTCAAACAAGAGGCACTGGTAAATATATACAGCATGACTTGCCACTGAAGCCAACTCGCTGCAGCTCTTGGCCATGGTCTACACCTCCTCGTCTTTACGTAAAGTGCCCGTGAACCACACAGGGCTGTCCTCAGGAAGGAATCTAGGCCATGAATTACAAACGTCAGTAAGAAGCACCTCGAAGTATCCGCACAAAAAGGCGATGACAATTATTGCATGAGTAGGCAGATCAGAAACCTACTCTTCATTCAGCTGGAAAAGCCCTCGTGCCGCTCTCCCCTCCTCTCTCTTCCTATCTTGTCACAGCAATCCCAGATCTCTCCTGACAAGTGGAAAGGGAGGTATCAACGATGACAAAGAAACAGTGACTCCAACCTCTAGAGAGTACAATAGTTAACTTATTAACAGTTAACAACGTTAATTTACCAGAGTCCAAGCGCAGCCCCAGGAGCATGGAGCTCTATTCCCACCTCTGACACAGCCCAAGGGTGAGTGACTTAACACGGCCCCTGGCTTTGGAGATGTGAAATGGGCTAAAAACTGGAGATTAAACGCAATAGTTTAATTTTAAAAAACTAAACTCTTGAGTATTGTCTTTACTGCAAAGTTAAACCCCCAACCTTGACTGAACTCCAGCTTCAACGGCGAAGACCAAGCTGCGTGATTTACACCACGTACAGGCTTCAAGGAATTTCTCAACGTACAGCAGTCTTCTAGCACAGGGGAGAATACGTAACATCAAAACTATCTTTTTTAAAAGTACATTAACCCTTGGATTTGATTGCTGGAATGAACTCTAAATACTTGATACTCATAAAACAACTCGTATAGCAGAGACAGCACGTCGGGAATGCAATGTGTGTGTGATCTAACAGCGTCCACTGCTCGAGCTGAGAAGCAGAGTCCTGCTTCAGAGATAAAGTGAACAAAGACACATACAAACAGCTGAAATGTTATATACAGTTGGGAGAGGGAGATTTTTCCTGAAGGATTATCATAGCCTAAATATTTCTTTAAGCCCTACCCTAACAGTAGTTGACCCAATAGTGCTGGAGATGATGTATTTAGTTAAAAATAGAATAATGCAGCTACACAACTGGTGCAGAACAAGGCACTATAAGGTCTGGACCCTGAACCAAAAGGATTTTAGAGGTTTTATTTTCCCCTCACCCTGCACTTTCTCCCTGCCTTCAATAGGCAATTGGTACCAAGTATTTCAGGAGGAAGAGGCTGTTGATTGCCATTAACTGAGAGCTCCTGCAGCCCAGTTTCTTGGATGAGTCAAGGAAGTGGGAGACAAAAGTGCAAGGCCATACATAAACACATTTTGCCAAGGAAAATAAATTGTGTGGCAAAAATAGTGGTGGAAAGTTCCGGACAGCTCACACCACGTGTTTCTGCTGAGTATAACAATGAAACAATATAGACACCAAAGCTTGCTGCATTTAACCATCAACCAAATAAGAATATATTTTACATCCTAATATCAGCCCCAAATTAAATCAATACATTACTGAGATGCTTTTTCTCTAAAGTTTGTTTTTCCATGTCCTTTTGTCCTCTAAGTCATGTGCTATTCCACGTATTTATTCAAGCCTGGGACACGGGCAAGGCTTTGCAGAACCCTGTATATGGACTAATAGCATACCTTCAATTAAGCAAGGCATTTTACTGTGCTCAGGAGTATTAAATGGAGCACAGATTGTAGAATAAATCCTACTGCGCTCATTTTATATCTAAAAGCTTGACTCTGTCCACAGAAAGCAGTTTGTGCCCATCGTCAGACGCATGTGTTGCAAGAATTGTGATTCAGCCCTGCTATATAAGGCTCATATTTCAACAGTTGCTTCATTTGAAATCAGACTGGCTCAGAGACAACTTTGAGGTTTTTGTGTGGCAACAACGGAAAGGCAAAGATAAATACACAGGAAACACAAGAATAGGGGAATTTCTGTCACTTCGCAGAAAATGAGACTTCTTCAATCGAGGAAACCATCGTTCAGATTGCTTTATGGAGAGGAACAGCGGTAAATGCAGCCTGCAGAGCCTCAGAGCAGTGAGGAACATCTCATAAATACCAACACTGCCGAAAATTCAAGACAGAGGCTGCGACCAATCAAAATTTTACTCAGTGTGATGAGAAATCACCGCCCAATCTTCATACTGTAACGTTTTGCAACTTACATTGCCTTTATTATAAAGATCCTTTTGTTCTGCACGTCAACATCTGGTCTAATGTACTTTATTCCACTGTGCTTTTGGAAAATATGCTGCGGTCACTGACCACGTTTAATACATCGCAAAAATATGTCACATGCACAGAGCAGCACTTGCCTACAGTGCTATCAACCTCACGGCCAAATCACGCTGCTCAGAACCTTACAGTAAGGGTAATTAAGAACATCTCTGTGTACGGGAAACTCCTATTGCTTTTGAAAAAAAAATAAATAAGCTGAATTTTTTCATTCAGCTTGGATAACCATAACTCCTCTCTTTCGGGAATTGCCACACAAGGTCAGAACAATTCTACATCCACAGGCTTTTTACAAACTAGTTCTGTGAATGGGACTTCCCATAGGGCAGACAACTCCTTCTGGACTTTGGCATCACGACTGAATTTCCCCTTAGCTATGAGCACAGCATTGCCTGCAAAATAAAAGCTGATCATGAACATACTCCTTTAACCAGTGACCTTCTTTAACCACCTGGGTCACTTGCTACTGGGAAAAAGGTGCTGAGGGGTCTCTCCAGAAAATATGGGGTGAAATTCTAAATTTAAGACAACCAGCTTTAATCAGAATCCCTCCAAGTAAGTTCGGTGCAAGCATTTGTATGTGTGAAATCTCATCTTTGATACCAGAATCAACATTTCTTGCGCTGGCACCTTCTGCAGCTGTACGTGCACTGGTTCAATTCTTGTAGTATTGTGGAATAAAGCCTAGGGCAACACAAGGAAGACAGCACAGCGTGCAAAAAATGCCCAGCCTTCATCTGAATTTGGTTGTATTGTTCAGATCAGTGTTAAAACCATAGTTAAAACCCGATTACACTCTAGAAACAGTGGGGGAAGGGGGGGAAGACAGACCTAGCAATACATCCCTCTTGGTATTTCAGTTGCATGTAACATAAGAATCTATCTGGATTTGCCTCTTTTCCTTGATCACTGATATCTGCCAATGCCTGAAAACCTGTAAATAAGCCTGTCTGGAGCTCACAAGCACAACAGCAGCCAGTCCCTGGGAACGGGGAAAGCCTCCACTTCCCCAAGTGACCTCCAGTCAAAATAACTTCTTCCACATCTGTGAAAACAGGCCTGAACAATCCTGAATCACCCATCAACAAATACGGGGAAAAAAGCACAGTTTATACTGCGGGTTACAGCTGTTAGGTTTCCAAAGAGGTCCACATCCTGGTACGTCAAAACCCACCCGTATTTTTTTCCTGAACTTGCATAGACCAAATTTCTGAACTTTATTTTGCAAAAGAGAAGTCCAGAGAAAGCGCAGATAGCAGAAATGCTTACGTCAGGATCTTCCCAGCATCACAACTTCTACTCTGCAGAAATGTCCATCTGGTTTACCCTGCTTTAGCACTGACAGAAGCTGAAGGGAGAAGGGGTTTTAGCCAAGACTGAAGGGCTTGCATAGAAGAACTGGTGAATTTTGCTAAGTAACCATATGATTGCCCTCAGGTCATCTCCACTCCCAACAACCTGGGCATTACAGCGTGGATCCAGTACCCCAATACCTGATGGTGTTCCCATGGTTTGCTGGGTTTCTGAGATAAAAGACTTATGATAAAAGGTTTATGGACTTCTCACTGACATTTATTTTATAAATTCATTTCCCAAGGCAGCAATATTCTGTGCAGGCAGGATGGTGCAATTATTCTGAAGTCACGTATTTGACAAGTCTTTACATGCACGAACGTTTCCAGTGAATCCCTCAATGCAAACACAAATGCATAAAGACCTCCACTACAGCTTGTTAAAGAGTATTCAGCAATACAGTTCACTTTTCTCATCTCTCCCAATTAAAAACTCGACATATTTTACACTAAAAGCTAGTTTCAAAGTGAGGATTAGGGGAAATACAGCTACTGGCAGCTTTCTGGTCCAGCCCTACTACAACCCCATTCATTGCTCAGCTTTATACAGAGTATGTTATACTACTGACATCTCTACAAATCAGGATTAAAACCATTCACTGGATTAATACAAACTGTCTCTAATCCAACTAAGCACAATGGATACTGCACCTTTCATGAGCTCTCTCGTTTTTCTTCCGTTTCAGCCTTTTTAATAGAAACACTTCCACCTCTGGTACTTTGCCAAGCAAAGGCAGCTCCCTATTTCTGACCACAAGTGAGAAAAAACCCCATCCTCTCAAGCTGTCTGAAACAAGACTCGCTAGAAAACATCAACAGGAGAATTACACAACTGGTCAGGCAACCTGGCCCTCCCATACTCTTATGGCTGATTTTCAGGTTAAAAAGCTAAATTAATTGTGTCCAGTTCTGGGCCTCTCAGTTCAAGGCGGACAGGGAACTGCTGGAGAGAGTCCAGCGTAGGGCTACAAAGATGATCAAGGGAGTGGAGCATCTCCCTTCTGAGGAGCGGCTGAGGGAGCTGGGGCTCTTTAGTTTGCAGAAGAGGAGACTGAGGGGAGACCTCATTCATGTTTATAAAGATTTAAAGGGTGAGTGTCACGAGGATGGAGCCAGGCTCTTCTCGGTGACAAACAATGATAGGACAAGGGGTAACGGACACAAACTGGAACACAGGAGGTTCCACTTCAATTGGAGAAGAAACTTCTTCTCAGTGAGGGTGACAGAGCCCTGGCCCAGGCTGCCCAGAGAGGTTGTGGAGTCTCCTTCTCTGCAGACATTCAAAACCCGCCTGGACGCCTTCCTGTGTAACCTCATCTGGGTGTTCCTGCTCTGGCAGGGGGATTGGACTGGATGAGCTTTTGAGGCCCCTTCCAATCCCTAACGTTCTGTGATTCTGTGATTAAGAGATACTGATTGCTATGAGAACCAGAAATCTGTAAGCAAGCAATGGTGGCTCCAAGCTGGTAAACAATCTTCGGTTTTTCTCCAACCTCAAGAGGCAGGATTCACTACCAAACAGACCATCGTATATCAAGGAGAGCTCAACACCTTGGCTGCTGGTGAACCAGAAAGCAGAATATCACTCTGTAAGAAAATTGTATTTGTTCCACAGCTCCTTTTACCAACCATCACTGAGGCAATCTAGAAATTAAAAAGCTACATCCTCTGAAAACTAAGCAGGCATTCTATAAGGGAAAAAACAGATCAGAGGAAAAGCTAATTAATTTTCACAGTGTACCATGACTAATCTTGGCATATATGGTACTGGAATAGCAATCACGGAGTACAAATGAAAACAGTGTTGAACCCTGTCCTATTTTTAATCAGATGAAAGCCACAAACCCAGCCATGCTTCTGCTTAGTGTTGCGTTTTCTCCTACCCTGATAGCTTTTACAGCTGGAGAAATAGCGACTTACAGCACTACCCTGCTGTAAAAAATTACTGCTACTTACAGCTACTGGGATTATAGCTGAGTATGGCACAGAAAAGGAGGTCCCACGGAGGCAAGTAAAGAACATTTCTGTGGGACATTTAACCCTTTCCAAGCTGCACCAGTTCCTCTGAGAGAAGACGCGCCTTGAAATTCTTGCTCACCATTTCTGTGATATTAAACTGTATCTGCAAGGTTATGCAGCAAGCCAGGGGTGAAGTAAACAGAACTCTGAAGACTAATTAAAAAACAAAATAAAACTATATGGTCCATGACAATATTTTTAATGACTTTTGGAGGCAATATACTCATGCTGCTAACGTGATGGTTTACTTCCCCTGCATTAGTCCAGCCGTGCAGAGCTATGTTTATTAACACTACAAAGTTCACAAAAGCTGCTCTGCACAAATGGCAGCTCGCAGTTCAAAGACTTCCCTCGCTTTACAGTGCTTTTTGTATGCGTTCAACAAAAATGACCACTAGTCCCATCTTAACCTAGGCATTTTCATATTGGTAATCACAGCCTGCAGTGGGGAAATGGAATGTGTGCTTGTTAGCTCTCATTTGTTAAGTCCAGTTTTTAGCCAGGTCGGCATGCAATATTGCATTACAAAAAGACTTCTTTTATAACAACATGCAGGGTGCAAACCTGTGCTGAGAAAGGTGCAAACTCTCCCTCCTATCCTCCACTCCCCTTCCCTCAGTTTCTCACTTACACATTTTTGGAAACATCCAAAAGAAAGGTGGAAGTAGAAGCCCAACTGCTGCTTTAAGTGCCTTTTCTCCCCAGTAAATCAACATGCATCACCATATGCTTCATCCAAGAAATAACCTGCTACTACAAGGATAAGAGGTGGAGTGTCAGCGATACTCACTCTTTGAGAATATAACATTTCATGAGAGCTATTTCAACTCGTAAGGAACTTTCTTGCCTATTTCCCAACAGAAAATAAGCATGCTTGTTGCTTGCTGACCATTGACTTCCTTTGCTCAACCCAACCCAGAAGTAAAGCAGCAAAATTGCAGTCTCCGATCGCAATTAAAACGGCACTAATTGCCATCGAGAGATACGGCTTTGTTCGCATGCGGAGAAGGACACACCTTTGGAGTGCTTCCCCGAAGGCCTCTTGGGCAATGACTCCTCGATGGAATGTGGTGATGTGTGTAGGACGTTTTCCAGACTGTTGCTGACGCTGTTGATGGGGGTCTCGGATCTTGGAGTGACCTGGAAAGGGAAAAAAAAAACCCACAAAAATCCATTAAAATAAACGGAGGGAATGTGCAAACCTCGCACCTTCCTCCAGAGTGAGCAGAACCACTCTGAAGGCAGTCAGGAGACGTTTGCTGCTTTTAAATCCAAGGGGTGTTAATATTGATATCCCACAAGTAACAGTTCAGGGAAGTTGTTTTAGTCAGCAGCTATTCACAAAGCTAGATTATCTTGGCTAATCTATAAAGCTACTTAAAGTATAAGTCTTTTTTAAACAATAGTCACACAGCAGTCAATTGTAGAGACACTGCAAGACCCTTAACCTCTCTGCACTGTGGTGCTTAACTTTTCAACAAGGAAAGTAGGCGAAAAAGGTCTTGGAAAATATCACTTATGTCACCTGTCTACACAGGTGCAGACTTCAGGCATTTCAAAGCATTTCCACCCAGATTACAAGGAATTCATTTCCTTTTAGCAAAAAAACCCTACTTTTCTTGTCTTTGCCATTTAAAAGCCTGCTATCATGATCATACTTCAGTGAGAAACTGCACACTAAAAATGCCCAACCTGAAGGCTGCAGACTTCATGGCCTAATACGCATCTTCCAAACAGCATTTAGCATAAGAAAACATATTTTCACCCTTACTTAAAACTACAGAAACAAACATCAGTCATTAAATAAAGCAGAACTGAGCAGTGCCCACTTAAGCTGCTGTCCACAAAGCATTCACAATTATGTAGCTACACATAAAAACATCTATTACCTGTAGTACAACATTCAACGCCTGCCTCATAAGCAAGGCAATTACTCTCTTGTTTTGTAGGTAATGAGAAGCAGAAGTGGATGAACAGTTACATTAGCGGCACTGAACACAAGGGTTGAAGTATCTTAAAGAGGAAATCGTGCTTTAAAGAGGTAGTTAAGGCTAACAAAAGCACTCAGGCTAACGCGGTACTTGAAAGTCAATAGCCACATCTTGAATACACCTGAAATTCTGGTGTGGAGAGCTGTAATTAGAATTTAACGTGGATTTTAGCCTTGTACAAATCACAGGGAAAAAAATGTGCATTTCTATCCTTTATTCATGGTAACCCATAGCAGAGATTACCGGTTCCTGGAAGGGAAAAGGCCCACTCAGACCTCGGCTATGCTGAGGCAGTGCCATGAGTTAGGACAATTTAGGACAATTTACGCTTAAAACACCACTTTGCTCACCCTGCCATCAACCTTACACATTGACATCACTCGGAATACACAATGCGAGTCAAAATTAGACATTCC
>NW_010168412.1:13805-25893 GCF_000695765.1 Mesitornis unicolor
TCCTGCTCTGTACAATTACCTATTGTAAGCTCAGTTTTAAGACTGACATTTATAGATGCACATGCAGTTTAAAGCAGTAGCGCAAGGGAAAGACTTGGTATACTTGACATCCATAAAAAAAGCTTATACATACAAAGAAATCAATCCAGAAAGACAGCCGAGTGTCAGAAGCAAGCAGATTACACGGATCTGCTTTCCTTTTCAGCACTGTTAGTCTACTTTTTGATTGAAAAAAAAGGAAAGTTCACTAATGCTTCTTCACCACAGCTTTCCACTAATAACAAAAACTTAACGTTAAGGTTTCACAGAAGAAAAACCAGCCAGTAAAGTTTAAGGTTTTTTTTGGGGGTGTGAGTGAGGAATAATTTAAATTTCCTTTCCTGGAGCTCATTAAACTGTCCCTGCTGAGAGGAGGTTGCAGGGACTGAGCAAGGACAGCACCGTCCTCCTGGTAATGGGAGACTGCAGAAGAGAAAGCAAGAAAATTGGGTTCAGGCAAGACTACGTTATCCTGAAAACCAGGTTCAAGTGTTCAGGACAATCAGCAAATGTAAACACTCACAGTACTCGAAACTTTGTAAGAACACAGCCACATGGTTTCAGGAAAATCTCTAACCAAGCAGGTTGGTGCAATATATTGCCTCCTATCTTGTATTGCCTTCTCTCCACTATCCTTACAGGAAGCATCGTGTGCAGTTTAAAATTTGCATTTTGTTTATAAGCAACCTCCAATTCCTTGTGTAAAGATTGACTTTTTATCGACTTGGTAGGGATTAATTTAGCCTGTATGTCTTGACTGACTGAGCTCACATACTATCTAATTCAGTCGCACATCAAAGCAAAGCAGTTTCAAATTGGCCTAGAAAAATCACAAAGCTCTGATTAGTTCCAAACGGAGCACTTTGTCAGCGAGCTGAATGGCGTTAGAACCAGCGAATCCGACCGCTCAAAGCTTCCGATCCAAATCTGAAATCATTTTTTCCACTGACGTGACCATACCGATACTGCAAAGATTTGGATTTGTTCAGGAAAAGTAACAGAATGAAAACACGGTTTGCAAATCAAAGCTTTCTTTCCAAAATAGTAACGGCCTTTTTTTTTGGTTTTGTTTTGTTTTAATCTGGGACCAAGCAAAACACAGAGGAACAAGAAGCCATCAGTGAGGAACTGTGAAGATACTGCCCTGGGAGAAACACTGGCAAAAGCTTAAGGGTAGAGGCCCAGGAAGGACTTGTCCAAATTCAACTGCAAAAACTCAAACTTTTATATAAAGAAGCAGCATCTGCTGTACAAGAGCTGTTAAGGGTTATTTTCTGAAGCAGGAACAGCCCACGGGAAAGGCAGATAAGCTGGCATCACAGGAACCAGAAGTGTTCAGGCCATATATCATAACCACAGGAGTGACGTTTTATGAACACAGGAAAATTCATGAATCATTCAAGGTCTAAGAGGGTACAGCATCAGACACTTGAATAGGAGACTTGGATTTTTCAACCGAAATGATTTGAGATCATCAGCAGAAAGAGTCCATGAAGACTTATCAAATACAACTGCAACCCCAGAGAGTTAGAGCAACAGAAATTTTACTTACTACACCCAATCTTACTCTTACTTCAACAACCAAACGGGTGCAGAATCCATTCTTAGACTATTTTTACTCAACTCTAATGTTGCATCAACTCCCTCCATAGCAAAGCATCTGGCCCACAGATGTGCTTCTGATTTCCCAGATTAAAACCCAGCTTGGCTCCTGAATTTCAAGCTAAAGTAGGAGCCATAACTGAAAATAACAAAGAAAATTCAAACACCAAACCGTACAGCAAAGTTACTTCGATGGCTGCTCTTTCTCCTTCTCTGCCACTACCCAAGGCAGTGGAAATCAGTATGGAAAACGATCAATCTGTGAAGCCAGATTCAGTGACTGTTTGCTTTGCTCCCCAGGGCCAATGTCGAACATTTAGTATAGCAAAGCCTTTTAGAAAACTACCAGGACTGATAGAAGTCAAACTTAGTGCAGTGAGAACTTGACCAAAACAGCAATTACATGTTCCTTTTAAAGATAACTAAACAGAACGCAGAAAATACATGGTTTAATAGCAAAGCATTTGCTGACTTAGTTTGAAGTGGAGCCAATACTAAAAGGCAGTATAGCATACTACCTAAAGTGTAACATGACTTATAATTTCAGGAAACTGTGATATAGGATCCGAGGGAATAAAATACGGATTTCTGTACCTAGTTAGATATGAAATTTAGGTCATGCATTACACAGGAAAAGTGAACAAAATAGAAAAGCAATGAGGCAGCTAAATGAGATATTAGGGCTGCAGCTAAAAAGCCACATGAACACATTCTCCCATTGATCACACACAAAAACTTCTTCCCGTGATGTTCAGTTTTCAGAAGTGGCCACGGATCTACTGAGACAGTCCCACAGAGAAACGCTTCTGCCAGTACTTGCTTTGGAAGTATTAAAATACTTTCAATTAAGAAAAAAGGTTTTTCATAATCATAAAGTGACCTCTGTGTTTGAAGCTGGTGCAGAGAACACATAAGAGTGCACTCAGAAACCAGAGTTCTGAAGTCTGAGGGGGGAAAAAAAAACCCAAAATCAACTCCATCCACTGCTGCCAGTTTCATATTAGCGAGCATTAACAGCAGCTTATTTTGAGGTTAACACCAAGGTCTTTAATGCAGCGCAATCCTGTGGGCAAAAACACTCCAGCAGCAGCTCGATGGCAAGGATACAGCGTTTGGATGCTTATGCAGATAAGCTGCTGTTTCCCAATGCAGGCAGGTAACTCAGCTTCCCAAATCATTTGAAAAATACAATTTAAAAAAATAAGCACTGCTAACACTTGAGAGTCAGTCCACTGATGCATGAGCTGTTTCTGGCTCAGGCTTAGCCTACTGAACAAAAACCAACCAACGCAAGGATCCGAATCTCCAAATCTACTGAGACTACAAGACCAGGAGGGGCAAGACTGAGCAAACACCTTCCCCACAGTAGTAACAAGCCATTAGTGTGTCCTGATGCTGGGGAAACCACAGCCTCAGGCACCAGTTCTGCATTTACCTGCATATGCAAGTACCTGACTGTTCCCCCACTGTAAAAAACAAGATTAAAAACTCCTTTTGAAGCTTTGGGCTCTTCCTCAAGGATGTTTAAGGAACACTGAGAAATACACCCACCTTTTCACATACCTAGTGAAGTCCTCAGCACTGCTCCATGCTTATATTTACATTTATTTTATTTGCTTTGTTGGACTGGGACATGAACACATCCGAAAGTGTTTGGTTTGTGCTAGAAATTCACGCAGTTTCAACAGTTTACCAAAAGAAAGATGTGAGTACAAGTCAGGTGTATCCACGCTTCCACCTCGAGAGGTGCAAGTCAGGTGTATCCATGCTTCTCAACAGCTACAAAAAGCCCTACACTTATTAGGAAGCTGGAAAAAACGCATCCCTCTTTACACACAAAGGGCGAAAAGGCAATTCCTGGTGAAATGGGATAACAGATCATGGACTATTACTGGGATTAAATGAGGCGTGCAGTGCTTCAGTGCTGCGGGACAATCACACCTGCTACAAGGCTTCATTGTAAATTCAGTAGAGCAGACAGACCCAAAAAACTCGGTTGTATTTTACAGACTAAGTCACTTCCACTAAAAATCCTTTGCTGAAAGAATCGTGAATACTTTGTTAGTATCAGGAAAGTAAATCTACCATAGAGTAACTGGATTTCAATTGCATTGCGCTGCGTGTTTGCCATTCAAGACAGTCAAAAGGAGCATTTTTGGCAACTCCAGTTTGTGCAAAGACGCGCGCTCACCGCGTAAGCCAAACAAGTGAAGTTGTGCTCTGGAAAGAAGTGTCCGAATTCTCTAATATTAGCTGATGCCATGTTTTCTACCACCTCTACAGTCTCCAAAAGTTAACCATGTGAGCCTGCCAAACAGGCAGAATACGTGGGATTTCCCACAGAACAGATACACCAAGTTGGAACTCTAAAGGGAAAAATTCTCTATAAAAGGCAAGAGAACAAAAAATAAGTATTAACACAACTACAAAACAGCCTGTTTCATCTACCTGATCTGCCATGTGTTACTAGAGCTTACTGGACAGGCTGCAATGGCAACCAGTTCACTCATTTTTTATTTTCAAGATAAAATACTAAAAGAAACACTAGAAAGAGATACTGCTGCTCATGTACGAGTACATCCCTGTCTCCTCACCTGAATGCTCCCAACAGCTAAATGCACAACCACCAGAAAGGAAAACCACCTTACATTTCCCAAGAGAATTCAGTGTAGCACAGTGTTATCTGCTATTTAGCCCTTTAGCCCTTAATGACATCTGCTTTAAAATGTTCATATTGACTTTAGAGCTACTATATTTATGCTGCCAGCCTATGGGTGGGGAAACTGCCCCCACGGGGCCAGTACATATATTTGGGAGGTGAAGGGATAGTCCAAGAAGCAATTCCAAAACCCACTGAAGTACAATCCAAGCAGTGCTACCACAAGCCATACCCTGGCAGAATGGTTCGTTGCCACCCTGGTCTCTTCTGCAGCAATTAACACAAATTAACAAGGTTGGCAGAAGTAATCCAGCAAGTCACACATTCACCGAATTTAATTTTCCCCTCAATATCCACTTAAGTAATAGCTTGAGTGTAATAAAACTACCTGTGGTGGAAGAAGTAAGACGCTGGAAAAGAATCATAATATGCATGAAAAATGGTCATTTTTTTATCATCGTGACTTGGCAGGCCTTTAAATAAAATTAAAATGCTACTCTTAAGCTAATTGATATTATTTCTGGACCATGATTTCCAAAAATCTTGAAACCCTGTATTGGCCAGAACGCTTGTTAAGAAGCTTATCCCTTCCACTGGATAATCATATACACCATGGGACCAAAGGGAAAAATCCTATTGTAGCATGAGGCAAGAGCAAGGAATGCAGATGTTTGCTCATTACAAAACCCATGCAAAGAAATTCAGATCTGGGCTGTATCAACATCTCTTTGCTGGATTTAATACCCATTTCAAATCTAAATAGGGAACAGCCTCAATTCAATTGGCTCCAATTCTTTTGCCAAAGAGTGAAGTAAAATTCTAGTTTCAGCGTGACAATGGTTCTCATTTCAACAGATTAATTAGATCTAACACTTTTATAATAACATTCCGTGGATTCACAGAAACTCTTATCTATATTCTCAGCAATAACATACCTATACTTGCGGGTTTTAGGAGAAAAAGCACTTAAGAACAAGTAGTAAAGCAGGGCCTCTCAGTTCAAGAAGGACAGGTAACTGCTGAAGAGAGTCCAGCGTAGGGCTACAAAGATGATCAAGGGAGTGGAGCATCTCCCTTATGAGGAGCGGCTGAGGGAGCTGGGGCTCTTTAGTTTGCAGAAGAGGAGACTGAGGGGAGACCTCATTCATGTTTATAAATATTTAAAGGGTGAGTGTCACGAGGATGGAGCCAGGCTCTTCTCAGTGACAAACAATGATAGGACAAGGGGTAACGGACACAAACTGGAACACAGGAGGTTCCACTTCAATTTGAGAAGAAACTTCTTCTCAGTGAGGGTGACAGAGCCCTGGACCAGGCTGCCCAGAGAGGTTGTGGAGTCTCCTTCTCTGCAGACATTCAAAACCCGCCTGGACGCCTTCCTGTGCAACCTCATCTGGGTGTTCCTGCTCCGGCAGGGGGATTGGACTGGATGATCATTTGAGGTCCCTTCCAATCCCTAACGTTCTGGGATTCTGTGATATTGCAGTATTTGGATATAGAGGATGACTATACATGTCCCTTCACCACTTCTTCACTGAAGTCCACAGATGAACTGGAGCTCCTCCCTGCTAGAAAAAGGCAGTGCTATATGTAATATCCAGCCAAAAGGTGACAGGACCCCAGTTTTAGTAATTCAAACATTAAAAAAAAAAAAAGGCTAAACCAAATGGTTAAATACTTGCAAACAAGGATGCTGTTCAGTACCTTTGAAGTTAGACACTGGAATGCTTGTTAGGTGTGGTTAACTGCTGCTGCCTCGGCTTTTCCAAGCAGGATCTGCATATGGCTTGTACACCAACTCAGTTAAAACAGCTCAATATGTCCAGCACCTTACAACAGGCATTTTTATTCCAGAAGAGATGAGGCCTACTTCAATGCTGCTTAACTGACAACAGTTACCAGGTAATCAGATGGGAGAAAAAGAAGTAAATTAAAAACGTGAAGTGGAACGCGCTCTTAAAACAAAAACTTCATTCAGCCTGCACAAAAAGTGGGAAAACAGTTCACGGAAAAAACAACATCATCATTAGCTCAACACACATTTTTTTGGCTGCTCCGTCCCTGATGTTTGGATGTACAGTTCATTTCCCAAGCAAACAAGTTCAGGTTCTTAAAACTCGAGTTCATCACGTAACGTATGATTAGGCAAAGTAAATTTGGTGGTAATTAATACTGTTAGTCCAGGAAATCGTTGTCTTCCAAGATTTCCTTTACGTGCTAAACTCATTTTCTGAAAAAAAAACCAAACCAACCTCTTTATCAGAGTCACAAAACCTTTCAAACACAAATATCAGTAAGAAGTGAGCCAGAACTGGAAGCCTCGCACTTCTTACTGGAACATCAAGGTGCGTATAATCCGTGTTGCCTCAGGTACCCAAAATACGAGGACATGCAAAAATTGGCACGTGCCACTCGCTGCAAGCTACAAAACTTGTCCCTACAGCTCCCGAGGCTGATTTCATGTGTTTCTGAAAATGAGATAATGCCTGAGATAGTAACTAATGATATCAGCGAGTAAACACCTCTAATCCTCGCTAGCAACTGCTATTAACATGGTAATCTACTCAAGCTATGAAATACCTTTTCAATGGGTTTGGAGGGGAAGAATTAGGTTTTTTATTATTTATTCTATCCCTACAAAGCCAGCATAAAAGCCATAAAGGCAGTTGACACAGATCAGTTAATAGCCAGATTGCTTACTCTATGAGGATTTAAGGACTCGGTTTCAACCCAGTAAGTGACAGCTTTTCCCAACTTATCATTCCACAGATGAAATAAAAATCTCCAAATATTTCTGAAGATGGTGGACATAACTTCAACGAGTGCAGAAAGGTGAAGGTATTTGAAACAGACCCCTGACCACCAGCTCTACACAGCTCCCCGTATACAGCCTTTAGTTATTTCTAAGTTTTAGATGAGCCTATGGAATTAACATGGGTGGAAAATAGCATCTTATGCTATAAACTTGAAATAGCCATTGGTGCAGTATTTGGAAGCTGACTGGGCAAGAGCCCTTTTTCCCATTCACAAGGTATCAACCTGAAACAGCCACAGAACTGCAGTGTCACCGACTCTCCTTTCCTTTCGGCTGCAACCAACCTGGAGTCAGAGCTACTCTTTCTGACCCTGGTTTAGCAGCTGAAGCCACACCAGACACCAAATCATGACCCCAACTGCGCAGGCACTAAGCACCCAAAGCATTATCTTATTTCCCGGCTTTTGCAGAATGATCTCAATGAGTTGAGGAAACAACTCCACGAAATACAAGGTGACAGATTCATTAATAACTACTTTAATTTGGGAAGTTACGTCCTCAGTGTTGCTAATGCTTCTTGAGAGAAAAAGTTAGCCCGTGCACAGATTAGTGTTATCCAAGTAGGTCCTGGTCTGTCTTTATCTAAGGGTTTCTGTAAAGCCAGCATCGCTACAGCCACAAAGCACCCAAGAAAGACTGAAAACACTGAATTTTCACCTATAAAAAGAGATGTTCATTGTCACACGTAGACACAACATTAGTTGGAATGGGTGGTTCAAGATGATGGGCAACAGTTCTGAGACATTTCTCCCTTCTCTCTAGGTCACAGATACAGCAGTTTGCCTATCAAAGCACCCGGATGCATACATAGATGCACACCAGGAGAAATATGGCTACCAGTTTTCCTGTGCCCTGATGCTTCCAGCTCCAGCTTCTCTACCAAGAGAGCAGCAGTTTGCAGCCCTAAGCACTATACATCAGCACACAAATGAGCCTGCAGATGCTGGGCTCTAAGTGCTGGCCAGAAAACCACTCTATCTCCTTTGTGGCAAAGATATAAGAGACAGCTGAGCAGGCATCTTCAGGTGCAAAACCAGCCTCAAAACTCAGCTGCTTCATTTCCAGTTAAAAATAAGACCATTACAGTTAATCCCAGAAATAAAAGTTTTTAAAGATCTGACTCTTTAGATACATGGGTGGGCTTCAGTTGAAGATAATTTGCACTGGTTCAGTGTTTAAAAACCCTTTGATCACCTTAGATTTGCCTGCACGCAGAAAGTTTGAAGAATCCACAACTTAAGTCCTGCAAAACCAGAAGAAAAGACAAGACCAGGGGCAGAAAGGATCATCTTTACAGAGCCTGAAGCACTGAAGAGAGGGCAATGTTCTCCCTACCTAGGGCAAGGAAACTTACCATTAATTTCATAAGAGCAAGTAGAAACCATGAATCTAATAATTACTGACCTACTTAAAGCCAGCCACAGCCACCTTTGCCTGTAAAGTTAGGATTTATATACTTCAGGAATAATCTTGAAAAGCACAAATTAAATACGTGGGTAGTTTTTGGGGTTTTTTTGAGTCTCCTTGCAGTCAGCAATTGCAGCAGGCAGTAAAATACAACAGCAGAAAGCAGTGGTTTGCATCACTAGCCAACTTCAAATGTGTTCACCTACCCTAACACAGCGTGAAGAATCACGAATTGTTTACAGCGATTTGGTATCAACTCTTCAGTCTCTTCACCATCATAACTTATTTTTCAGAGGTTTCACTGTAAGATGTGAAAGAGGAGATGGAAAGAGGATTGCAGGCTCCAATGCTCTGGAAAAAAGCTGCAGCTAATATCAAGTAGGGTCATATTTTAATAGGACTGACTAAGCAGAAGCAGCACATCCCTACTTGTTTCTGCAAAGAGAACAAAGAGCACTGTTCAACTTTTTTGCTGCATCTCCCTGAATAAAAAAGTTAAATGTAAATCATGAGAAATCGTAATGGACCTCTAGTTCTAGAGGCACGGGTAGTCACACAAGTGTTAGCCCCTATTCCCAAACTCAGCACAAGGAAAGGCTGAAGGATGACCAGCCCTGTTCACAAAGAGCTCCCTGTTCCCGTGCCCTCACACATCCACTCCATTCCAGCAAAACCAAAAGTTTCTCAGGACCTCAAACAGTGACCACTTCTCCAGCTCGTTCTCCAAGGATGAGCTCAAAGACATTTGTGCTTGAGAATTTAGGAGCAGCATTCACACAGCGCTGACTTCAAGTACCAGCGTAGCTGAAGCTGTAGTAAAGCAACAAGAGTGATGAGAAAGGGCTGGCTCTGGGGCAGAAAATCTCCTCCAGCTCTGAAGAGGATGGGGAGCGCGGGGCTCTTGGCAGGCAGCGGCTCAGCACAGCTCACTTTCTCTTGACATCTGCATTATGGTTTTTTCTAGGTGATGTTACAACACAAGTATTGTCACAACATAGCTTGGTAACATCACAAGACCTAAATCCACGGTGTTGGAATTTATTTGTGCATATTTAAACAGGGCTGAATGGAGAAAGACATTGTTTTTTCCACTTGCCTCATCCAACTCCTGTTTGAAGCCAACTGCTTACTCTAAAAGTAGCAAAATTACCCAGCATCAACATGCAAAACCAAAATATTAACAACCTTAAAAAAGGAAATCGGCATCTGTTCAAACAAAACACGTACCCAGGAGAAAGTAAAGTCCCCTCTTCTGTTCCCTCTCAGCTATTCTGTACTTAGTGACCTGTATTCCTCAACTCTAACTTCTTGATTTCTTTAAAAAGAGTCTTTTTAAAGGGACCACCCTTCAAGGAGTTCAAAAGGATAAGCCAACAATAATCAAGTGACTGTCCTGTACGCCCTATTGCCCGCACGAAAAACGGCAGGATGGATTCTCCGTCCATCTTAGATTGACAGAAATAGCGCCAGAGTTTTTCAGCTACAGAAATCGCGCACTGTTTGTGGAGCTTTGAAAGCACACTCTAAAAAATGTTCCTGCCTGCGTAATTCTCTCTTGCATCTTTTGAATAAGGGAAGTTGCAAGCAGTTAAGTATCTGAAAGGGAGCTTTTTCTGGCTTTAATAATATCTTCTACATTCTGTGTGAAATACTCTTTCCATCTACACTTTATTCATGTCAAGGTTTAAACTGAATACAGAGACATTCCCATACCATACCCTGTTCTGTCCCCTTCAAACAAAGTGTCAGGAACAAGCACTGTTTACAGACACAGGAAAGGAAGACGAAGAGAAATATCAACTTTAATACTACTCATCTAAACCTTACAATCAGAGCAGCAGTATTCAAAGAAACAAAATTGGAAGGAAATCTGTATTCAGGAGAAGACTGAGCATGGATTTGTATCTCAGTCTGAAATTCAGAGCTCAACTTAACGGAATCTGTACTAAGCCCTCAGAAACAGCTTTATTTAGGATACTACTCCAGCCCAGGGATTTTCAGAGCCTTTAGGTACCCTTCCCCAGTAGAAGGGTAAGGTCGTCATTTGCTGACCGAGTCTGCACATCCTCAAAAGCTGCAGCCCGTTCACTGATCACACACACCCACTTAGCAGCTACTTAGTTTGAACTTTCCAGCAGGTTAAATTCAGTCAAGAAGACAGTTTGACTCCCTAATTTGTAGCAGGCTAAAAGCACTTAAGCATTCACTAACATATCTAATTACTAACAGGACCGCTTAAAATGTTAGTCTAGCGTAATTGCTGGCAATTGAATGAAGGGACAGCAAGTTAATGACGGTGAACCACTGACACCAGGATCAATACCCCAGAGATTCAGGGTGACAGGCGACCAACATTTCTTTAACTATCAGAAACTCAAAATGCTTGCTATCACATTCATCTCAACAAAACCCAGTCTTGCCACTGGACAGCTACTCCCACAGCTAATCCTCCTTTGCAGCTTCTTCCAGGGAAACTTTTAAACAGATGTTTGTTCCTGATCTAGAGATAATGACACGCTTGTTTCCCTTACTAATTCACTACTCCTCCATGCAACTAGCAGGACCGTCCTCTCCGCAGACGCGCTGCCAGAAGCGATCAGTTCAGGTTTATACCACTGCCTGTTGAGCAGCATGTAAACCCTTTCATATTTAAACATCACGAGCCCATAAAAACTCCGTGCACCCCCTCTTTTTGCCCTCAATTGACCATCCCCATCATCAACCGAGCAAGCGGTTTCTGTCAGTCATCCCTAGGATGCCTGTACTAAAAGCAAGGTTTAAAATCGGAGCTGAAGACACAACCCAGTGCCCTGCAGCAGTGCCACGACGGTGTGCAAAAGCAGGATACCCACCTTATGGCAGCCAGGATAGGTTGCCATGGTGTTGAGGGTAGAGGTGCTGGGATTCTTGCTGGTGCTGGCCATGATATTCTGGATCTGGGTGAGCTCTTGCCTCAGCACCTGCTTCTGGTGGAAGCTGAAAGCAGGGTGGTTGGATGCCATCGTGAAGAGCAACAGAAACTCATCCCCTGTGCGGCCCTCGTTGAGTTGCAGCCCATAGTTGTTGATGACCGAGTCGATGTGGGTGAGGGTACGGAAGAGGACCCCTTGCTGGTGCTGGCCATGATATTCTGGATCTGGGTGAGCTCTTGCCTCAGCACCTGCTTCTGGTGGAAGCTGAAAGCAGGGTGGTTGGATGCCATCGTGAAGAGCAACAGAAACTCATCCCCTGTGCGGCCCTCGTTGAGTTGCAGCCCATAGTTGTTGATGACCGAGTCGATGTGGGTGAGGGTACGGAAGAGGACCCCGGACCCGAGCAGGGCGAGAGAAACCAAAAGTTTGCTGCGTACCACCTCGTCCGTCAGGTTGGTGAGGCTCCCCAGGTCGGCGGGGTTGTTGGCCTTGATTTCGGAGTCACGCAGGGAGTGGTAGTCCTTACGGGCCAGGTCTTCCAGGCAGGCGCCCAGGAAGCGCAGCTCCAGCGGGATGCAGAGGTCCAGGAGGCCGCAGAGGAACTCCACACGCTGCGGGGAGGGCAGCTCGGAGAACCAGCGGTACACGCCGTCC